>NW_006198558.1:675447-683290 GCF_000334495.1 Tupaia belangeri chinensis | reverse complement strand
GGAATGGCCACCAGCATCACTAAGTGCAGGGCCCCCATTTGTTTACTGACCCAGTAATCACTGGGTGTAAGACACAAAAAAAGAACCCAGCCTCAGCGGGGGAAGGTATGTCTTAGGACAGTTGTCAGAAACAGTACATCAGTATTTTTAAAACAAACCAAAAAGCTTAAAGTGCTGCACATCCACAATGGAAGAGTTATTATTAATCTCTTCTTCCTGAAAAGGCAGAAAGCATCTCAGAGACGGGGAAAACTAAGTTAACAAAAATAACTCTAGTGCTAAAATCACTGAGCACCGTAGGGAATACACAGTTAAGGACGCTCGACCAACAGCGCAGTCCCACAGGCCTGAGGCCCTCCTGCCAGTAACACAGTGAGGATACAGCGAAGGCTGGCAGAGAAGGCGGTGCAGATCTCAGTCCAGCTGGACTCTTCACTCAGGGACACAGCCCCCAGGGATGCCCCACCCTATCTGGGCAAGCCTGGGAGGAGGAAAGGGAACCCACAGGGTTTACCTGGAGTTCCCCATCAGCAAAGGTGGGGGTAGGGTTTCTCCAAAGAGAGGTGGAATTAACATCAGGCAGACATGTTTAGTTTGGGATCCAGACAAGGCCTGTGGCAAGAACATCCAGACATGACCTAAGTGGTCAACATGCCAGACAGGCATTGCTGAGCAAAGCCAGCCTTGGCCTTACCTCCACACTGACAGGCAAAGCAGAGGCCAGACAAGCACGGGGCACGGGCCTGCCACGCTTCTTCCCCACCATGAAGCTGGCAAAGGCCAGGGACATTCTTCCCACAGAAAAGCCTAGGGCCTAAAAAAAACCCAAAGTTGTAGCATGCTAGGAAAAAGGCACAAAGAAGCTGTGGGCTTCTTCTCCAACACCAGCCACTCCTCTCCATCTCTATAACAGCACTCAGTCTACGCCTCCACCACCTCCACCTGGACCGCTGCCCCTCCATCCCACTCTGCACACACAACCCCAGGGAGCTTTGCAAAATACATGTGTGTTTGTGCTTCCGTGTGTGTGTGTGTGTGTGCGTGTGTATTTATCTTTTTTAGATTATGTTATTAGCATCCTTAATACCCTCCAGTAGTTTCCTATCACATTTAAGATAAATTCAAACCCCAGCCCAGTCCCCAAGGCACCGTAGGATCTAGCCCTGCTGTCCTCTCGAGTCTCTCCTCCCACTCACTTTGGTCCAGCCACACCAACTTCCCTTCTGCTCCTTGTGCATCCTCAGGGCATTCTTACCTCACTACTGTCGCACATGCCCCTCCTTGTGCCTAGAAGTCTCTCTCTAATGATGGTATCACTAGCTCTTTCTCATCATTATATTTCAAATCAAATGTCACCTCCCCATAGAACCCTGCCTGGACTACCCAGCTAAAACAGTCACCTGGCCACTTTACCTCTATGTATAAAACATTTATTACACTCTCCTTAATTAACTTTGTACTTTGTTTTTTTTTATTTTTGTTCTTTTTTTTTTTTTTTTTCATTTTGCTCTAGGCACATATACTTACTTGCCAGAGACAGAGAAAGACAGAGATGGAAAGTGAGAAATCGGCCCGCAGGGGGAGTGGCCACACTGCAGTCCCTTCTCCTCCATTTTCCTCTTGGGATCTTGGACATGCATTAACACTGCCAAGTGTGATGTTCAAGCCACAGGTCTGAGATTCAAATAGTGCCGTCGGCCACGTGGGATCCAGCACCTTACCCTCCACACCACCTGCTGGCCCACTTTTTATATTTTTACTGTACTGTTTCCACACACACACACTCAAATGTAAGCTCCATGAGATCAGAGTATCTGTCTTAATACTGTCCCTGTACACAACACAGGTAACACACAGTAGGTCCTCAACCAACATTTGCAGTATAAATGAGTAAGGAGGAGAGTTGACCCTTTTTCCTTTACCCTGTTCAAACTTTAGCCATTTCTATGAAGACAGAGGAAGAAGCCATAGCCAAAGAGTACAGGTATCTGGAAGCTGACGAAGGCAGGAAATAGATTCTTCCCTGGAGCCTCCAGAAGGACCACAGCCCTGCAAACCTATTTTAGGCTTCAGACCTCCAGAACCGTAAGGCAGTAAGGTAATGAGTCTGTTGTTTTAACCCAGTCCACTGCAGTAATTTGTTATAGCAGTGATAGGCAATTAATACAGTATCTAAGAAGAAAAAGATTCTAGGCCAGGAGGTGGCATGGTGGTTAAGGTGGCTGGATCCCACATGGTTAACTGTGCAGTTGGAGTCCCAAAACCAGAGGCGTGAAGAACACTCCTGGTGCGTATGTGTACCCAAAATCTCAAGAGGAGAATGGGAATGGAGAAGGGATTGTGCCATGGCCGTCTCCTCCCTACTCCAGTCCCCGGGAGAGAGTGACTTCTCACTTTCCCTCTGTCTCCCTCTCTCCTCTCCCTTTGATAAAGGCACATGGCCTGTACCAAAACTTAAAAAAAAAAAAAAAATCAGAAGGGATTAAAGCTGAGGTTTCAAACTCAAATACCTCAGGGTACAAGCAAGCAAGCAGAATGAGTAAAGGACAAGGAGGTGACTTTTCTAATTAGAGCCGCTCTTATGCAGCTCTGATTCCTGTCAAGCTGGAATGCAGGCCACATTGCCAACCTTCGATATTTTAGGAGAAGCTAGAAATACATGTGTTTGTGAGAAATCACCCAATTTTTAAATGCTGGCATCTAACTCAAACGATTATAAATAATACATAGCCAAATAAAGCATAGATATAAGCTATAAAAAAAAAAAAAAAAAACTTAGTCATCTCTCAAAATCCAGGGCCAATGTGCCCTCTTCCATGAAGCTTTCTACCTGCTCCAGCTTTCAGGTCTCTCACAACTCTGAATTTTACAGGATCAGCCCATTGGCATTTATCGCACCCTGTCCTGAATGACGATAACAAGTAATACTGGCTAAGATTATTTACCCAATAGTAGTATTATCGATTCAACATCTACTACTTGCCAATAACAGTATTCGTTTCCTCAGATTCTAATTCCTGACCTCTGGAAGATACATCCTCTCCATGTGCTGATGAAAAAACATGAAGCTCAGAAAGGAAAATAACTTACTTAACCAGTGCATCAGCACTGTAACCAAAGAGCCCAGGTCTGAATTCAGGTCTGACTTTTTAAAAGCCCACACTCAGGCCATGCTGCCAAGCAATCTCTTCTAATTTTGCTCAGAGGTTTACACATCTGTTACACGCAACTGGATTATAAACTCTGAAGAGAGAAGGAATACAACGCCCTTAACTCTGTCTTCCTCATCCACATAATAGATGCCTCCTACAATCAGGAGTCAGATATGTGTTCAAGTCTGGCTCCTGCTTACTAGCTGGGAACACACTGGGTTAAATTCTTCCATCTATAAAACTGAGATGATGGTAAAGTTCACCCTGAAGGTTGAGGTGTGACATAAAGCCATCAGCTCATGCTCTGCATTTGAGGACCTGCAACATTTACTACTAAGCACCAGAGAGCTAGACTCTATAGGAAGCATAAGAAATTATCTTCTCGAAGTAGACAATCTGGTCAGCAAAGGCTGGGTAATTTCAGGAAGAGTGGTCAACATGGCCACATGCAGATGGAACAGGGCAGGTAAGGCTGATGGTTGAGTGCCAAGATAAGCATGACTCAAGTGGTTAGAGTCTACACTGGGGACAGCTTCCCTATTCCCTAGCCCTCTGCTCCAAAAAACCATGAGCCTGGCACTGTGACTCAAACATGCAGCATGAGCTTCTCAAAGACGAAATTGAATGAGTAAATAGCTGTCTATCCACAGAAATACCAAAGATTAGGTTGTAAATGGAAACATGGACTCCTCTCTCAAAAATAATAAGGTAACTCCTAGTCTCTGGCAATTTTTTCTTTTCTTCTAAATGAAACTAAGTCTAGGTATGTAGCAACAATGGATAGATGTCCAAAAAATTCATGTTCATTCTTTAGTGCAGAAGAGTCTTTAGAAGGTGGTTCCTCAGTCAGGAGGCAGTCCCCTTACATTTCCCAGGCTCCTTGCAACTGAGTGGGGTCACGTAACTAGCCTTCAAGAGGGGTCAAGGCTGTTAAAAATGGGTGTGTCCTCTCCCTATCCCTCCCTCACACCACCACCTGGAATGGTAGTGCCATAGAAGGGAAAATCCCCCACCAACTGTGAATACCACTTCATATCATTGCATGAACAAGAACCAAAGCTTCACAGCTTCAGGCCAGAGACTGCGATATGGGACCACAGCAAGAATTACTCTTAATTAAACACTCTGAGATAAAAATCACTACCTCATCCAGGAGAAAAGCTGTTTAAGAAATATAAAACGAAACAGGAAGCAGACTCCAGCAGAAATGGAGCAAGGTCCAAAGGGTTTAAAAAAATCTGATTCATGTTTTCCAGAAGGAGGAACCATAAACAGTCAAAGCTCATGTTGGCAGAATCACCCCTGACAAAATGTGACCCAATAATGACGCTAAGCCCAAGAGCAGAATATGAGGCCTTATAGATAGGGAGGTAGGAACTGGGATTTCTAAAAGGTCATGCTGGCACAGCAGCAGCCCCAACCAAAGATTCTCCTGGATTGAGGCCAGTGAGGCCCACAAATTCCAATGTCCGGCTTCAGTGGGACTTGAAAGCATTCAGATTACCAGAGAGAATAGAGAATCTCTCACTGTGAAACGCCCTCTGGCCCCAAACTCATCCATACCACAGCCCTTGTTCTGGATTTAAAAGGAACAAACCCTCGGAGTCACAGAGGGCAGAGAAGCTGACCACTGAGTGCCAAGTCCTTGTGTAATAACGCATTTGGGGTTCGTTTTCCCGCTAGCAGGGAATAGTGTGTGGGTGTGTGTATTTGTGTTCTGGAAAGTACACAAAGGACAGAATTCAAGATTCCCCTTCACTTCTTCAATGCCCTCCCTTCCCCGCCCCAGGAGAAATTCCATCTACTCGGAATCAGGCCTGAAATGAAACTATTAGGAACAAGAGCCACAGAGAACAGCAGCCCTCTATTACTGAAGAGGTTGCTGGGGCAGGTCGCTCACAACACCAAGCCTTCCTCCTTGTTCTCACAGGCCTAGCAAGACCCAGAGGCCCACTGGACAGTCACCAACTATGTCCCTTCACTCTACAGGCACTGAAATAAGGAACTCACTTCTTTCTGTTGACGGCATCACAAATACTCTCAGGCTGCAAACTTCCCAATCCCCTCTGTCACCAACCTGTAAGGTCACAGTTAATCAGGGTTCTTCTACTGCTTTCTCTCCGAATCCTTCCCCTCTTCTCTGCTCCTCATCCTAGTACCAAGTCAGGCCCTCCTCACCCTAACTCTGGGATCCTACAGTGACCTCCTGTCCACTTTCTAAATTCACATTTCTTTAATCCCTACTAAACACTGATTCCTTTAATTATGTCACTCTCTTGGTCAAAGACTCTCCATGAGGGACCAGCAATTGACATAATGGCTATGTCGCTGGACTCCCACATAGTCGACCTCGGTTCGCGTCCCGGACCCAGTGGCTTAAAACTCACACCAGGCACATGCACATGCATGCCCAAGATCCCGAGAGGAGAATGGAGGAGAAGGAATTGTGGTGTGGCAATCCCCCCTGGGGGGTGATTTCTCGCTTCCTGTCTCTCTGTCTTTCTGGTGAGCGCGCGCACCCCATAGCAAAAACTTCTCGAAAAAAAAAGAAAAACTTTTAAGAACATTTAGAAAACTTAGGGGACTGGCACTATGGCCTGGTGGTTAAGGCAACCAGATTCCACTTGGCTGACTGTGCAGTTGAGTCCCAGACTCTGGTGACACTTGAAAAACACACTAAGCATGTGTGTGCACACCAAGAAATTTCAATAGGGAGACCAGCAGATGGCATACTGGTTATATCACTGGACTCCTACATAGCAAACGCGGTTCAAGTCCTGGACCCCACAGCTTAAAATTCACACCAGACACGTGTACATGTGTGCCCAAGATCCCAAAAAGAGAATGGAGAAGGGAATCCAGCATGGCCATTCCCACTGGGGGTGATGGGGGGTGATTTCTTGCTTTCTGTCTCTCTGTCTCTCTGGTGAGCCCACACGACCTATAGCAAAAAAACTCTCAAAATAATAATAATAATAATAAAACCTCAATAGGATAGAGAAATGGAAGAGAAAGGATTGTAGCCATGACCATTCTCCATAGAGGCTGCTTTCTCCCCTTCCTTCTCTGTCTCTCTGTCTCTCCTATGAGCACACATTTCCTCTGGCAAATTTTAAAAAGGAAACTTAGGGACCAGCAGATGGCATAATGGTTACATGGCTGGACTCCCACATAGTCAACCACAGTTTGAGTCCCAGACCCAGCAGCTTAAAATTCACACTGGGCGCATGTGTGTGCGTGTCCAAAATCCCAAGAGAATGGGAGGAGAAAGGATTTGCAGCATAGCTATCCTGTCCAGGGAGTGATTTCTCGTTTTCCATCTCTCTGTTTCTCTCTGTCTCTCCAGCAAGCACACACACCCTATAACAGAAACCTCTCTCCAAAAACAAAAAAAAAAGGAAATTTAGTTATATGAGTTAACCTTTCCAACTCTAACTCTTAAAAAATCAAAATACAAGATCAAATGATTCCAACAAAAACTGCACAAAGTGAGATGTTTAATAAGCATAAAATAAACACTATACTATATTTGAAGACTTAGTTTGAAAGAAAAAAATGTATATTATTCATTTTTTGAATCGACAATGTGTTTAAATATTTGAGACATATTGTGATAAGTAAAATACATTATTAAAATTAATTCACTGTTTTACTCTTTTAATATTTAAAATTACAAATGTGCCTCACGTATTTCTACTGGACAATACTGAGTCCTTTCCTATGACATTTAGCAATTTCTATCTGTGTTTGCATCTGTGACTTGCTTTTCTACTCTTTAATCTTTTTTTTAAGAATTATTTTATTTAACTTTATTTATTTATTTATTTTTAATATTTCCAGAGAGACAGAGAGGAAGAGAGAGAGAGAAAGTAAGAAAGCAAGCCTCCAGGTCCAGGACTTGAACCATGGTTGACTATGTGGGAGTCCAGAGCCCTCAACCACCATGCCACCTGCTGGCTCCATCTACTCTTTAATCTCTTTAAGAAGAATCTCATTCATCTCCATAATACCGACAACAATAATAACAGTGCTAATATAATGAGACTTAATAGGTGACAGCTATGCTTTAAGCATTTACATCTATTAGTTTATTAGTCCTGACAACAGTCTATCACTATCGAGAACAAGGTTCCACATGGCTACTGTGAACTAGATTTTTAAGGGAATGAAGATTTTCTACTAATAATTCAGCCTCCAACAAACGAGCTAGCGGCAGAAGAAGCCACGGGCCTTCAGAACAAGGTTCCACATGGCTACTGTGAACTAGATTTTTAAGGGAATGAAGATTTTCTACTAATAATTCAGCCTCCAACAAACGAGCTAGCGGCAGAAGAAGCCACGGGCCTTCAGGATAAGGTTCCACATGGCTACTGTGAACTAGATTTTTAAGGGAATGAAGACTTTCTACTAATAATTCAGCCTCCAACAAAAGAGCTAGCGGTAGGGAGCCCCCCTCTGCGCCCCCAGCCTTCTCTCTCGGTCTCTCAGTTCCTGTCTCTCCCTGCTTCTATCTTCCCTTTTTTTTTTGGTAATATTTCCTGTGCTTTTTACCCCCTTTTTTTTTTTTTAAAAAGAGGCCCAGTTTTTCTCTGGCCCTTAGCTCCACCTTCTTTCTTGTTAATTTTCGCTCTGCTCCTCCCATCCAGGCAGAAGAAGCCACGGGCCTTCAGGACAAGGTTCCACATGGCTAC
>NW_006198558.1:659899-675350 GCF_000334495.1 Tupaia belangeri chinensis | reverse complement strand
TTTTTGATTTTTTTTTCTTTTTTTGTTGTTTTTCTCTGTCTCGTTTTCTTTTTTCTTGTCTCTTCACTCTCCAATATCCTTTCAGTGTGTTTTTAGACAGATCTAAGATCACTGTAGCTAAACATTCAAATACTAATAGGGTTGAAATATTCCCCACTATCTTCTGAATCTGCTGCACCAGCAAGCACAATAGAACAGCAAAGAGATTCTGGATCACCTCTGTCTGCTTGCTCCTTAACATTAAGGCTGAACCTCCAGAATTTGAAAGAAAACACAACATTCATCAGATGACAAGAAATCACCGCCGGATCACGAGAAACATGGGAAAACAAGAAAATACCTCTCCTCCTAGGGAAAAGAGTAACTCTTCATCCACAAGCAGTTCGGTGAAAATCATGGAAATGTCTGATAAGGAATTCAGATCATTCATAATGTCTAAGCTAACAGAGATGGAAGAGAAGAGAGATAATGAACTACTAAAGAGAAAGGAGAAAGAGATTGACGAGTTCCAAGAGATGAGGAAATTCCTGCAAGATCTAAAAGTGGAATTACACACTTTACAAAAGACTCAAACCGAACTGCTAGAGATGAAGTCTATAATACAAGAAGTCAAAATCTCCCTGGAAAGCATTAAAAGCAGACTAGATCATTCAGAAAATAGAATCTCAGATGTAGAGGAGAAAATGGCTGGCCTAGAAAAATCCACCATGAAGGCTGAGAAAATGGCACAAAAATTTGAGAATAATATGCGAGAAGTACTGGATACCATCAAACGTCCAAATATCCGGATAATTGGCATTCCAGAAGGTGAGGAAACCCATAAGGGCATTGATAATCTATTCCAGGAAATCCTGCAAGAAAACTTTCCAAACCTAGAGAGGCATTCAAAGATCCAGTCCCAGGAAATACAACGGACCCCAAATAGAATCAACCCTAGAAGATCTTCTCCAAGACACATTATAGCCAGGTTGACCAAAACTGCAGACAAAGACAAGATACTAAGATTAGCAAGAGAAAAACATCAAGTTACCTACAAAGGACATCCCATCAGGCTAACAGCAGATCTCTCATCAGAAACAATAAAAGCGAGGAGAGAATGGGAAAATATATTCCAAGTGTTAAGAGAGAAGCAGTTTCAGCCAAGAATACTGTATCCGGCAAGATTATCTTTCAGGTGGGAAGAAAAGACAAGAACATTCTCAGATAAACAAAACCTGAAAGAATTTACCAGCACCAGACCAGACCTCCAAGAAGTTCTCAAGAATGTGCTGTATCAGGAAAACTAAACGCAGATACATGGAAATAAGAGTCCAAAAACTGAGAAAGTAGCTAACTTAATCATAGGGACTGGAGTTGAGTTGAATACTATATCCCAGAATTTAATCAGGAAAATTGAACCAGAACAGAAGATAAAAGTATATGAGACTGATAGGTTCATGCACCTACCATTTGAACAGAATCCTAACCTGTTTCCGGGCTTTAAGCAAAGTTCCTTGGCGGTTCTTTGATTTAAGTTAAAACTGGTTTTCTTAGTAGTAACGAGGGAACTCACCTTTGAAAGTAGTCAGGTTATGTAGGAAATTGTGTGATCAATGCAATGTGGGTGGGAAGGGAATGGAGGACAATTTTGGACACCGGAGGTGGTGTGAGAGGAGGGTGGGAAGGGACAGAGGGTCAGAAAGAGGGGTGGAAATAATTCTAGCAACTAGAATTGGAAATTTATTTTTTTGTAATGTGCATGATTGAGTCACTATGCAGTGTGTACTGGATGGGAGATCGCATTTTGTGTGATGTGATGATGCCTAGGGAAGGAATGTAAACTGAGTTACAAAAAAAAGTTTCAAGAAAAAAAAAAAACAGTCTATCACTATCTCCTTTTTATGGATATGGAACTGAGACCAGAGAGCATAACTCACACTTAAGAATTTGAGGTAACTGCAGCCAGGTGGCATGGTGGTTAAGGCAAATGAATCCTATGTAGCCTACTGCACGGTTAAGTCCTGGACTCAGCGGCTTGAAAAATACACAAAGCACTTGTATGTGCCCAAAATCCCAAGAACAGAGTAGAGGAGAAGGGATTATAACATGGTTATCCCCTATGGGAGGATGCTTTCTCACTTTCCCTCTGTCTCTCTCTTGGGCAAACACATATGATCTATAGCAAATTAAAAAAAAAAAAAAAATTGAGGTAACTTGCCAAAGGTAAAGAAGGTGACAAAACTGGCTTCTAGCCCAGATAGTCTCAAGAGTCTCTAACCAGATAGTCTCATATGCGAACCATTGCCATTTGCATTTGTCCCAGTACCTGACCCCAAGCAGGTAGTCAGAAAACATGGTCCAAACAAAACCCAATTCCCTCACACATGCAGGACAGACAACTAAGCTACAGCAACAGAAAGGACAGATCATAAAGGGGAAATAGCAGAGGCTAGTGAAGATGGAAGGGCAGTGGGAGTGTAAGAACATACTTGTAAAGTCGAACCAGTGACTCCTACAATAAGAAGGATGGCTAATATCATGCAAGTTCAAACTCTTGTGTTTTCAAGATGTTGCTGGAGAAGACGTGGTCTGGGATAAGAACCTCAGTTTCCTCATCTAGAGAGGACGCATCCAATGTCGATATTCCTAATTGTTAACAGGAGATGAAGAGCTCAGAGAAAGCATGGAACATCTCCTGTGGTTTGGCCAGCCTCACTACCATTCCCAAAAGAAACTGCATTGAGTGTTTTCAGCCACACCTAACACTAAAGACAGGAAATGTTAAAAACTCAATTACGGTATCCAAGAATCAGCTTATGATGACCAAAAAGAAAAAAACATTTGACTCAGAAACAGCACCTAAAATAAAGAACATCAAGATACACTTGGCTTTGCTACAAAAATGCTTCCTATTAGTAAACATACAGATTGTATCCTAATTCCAAGCAAAAGAAAAGTGAAACTGAAATATAAAGACTATAAAGCTTCCAATACACCCTTAACCAGAAACCAACTTCTAATTCCAGCAGCAGTCGCAGGTCAAATCTTTCCACACAATGAAGCAAAAGATTCACATATAAAGTAGAGCTGTGGGCAGTTTTTAGCTGGGGCTCAGCCAGTGAGACCCATTCCAGAGAAGAGCCTGATTCCAGACAATAGCACTAGAGCCTTCTACTGATAGCACAGCCAAATCAGTTGCTCTGTGATGTGCTCCTGTCACAGGAACCACCATCCTGCCCAACGCTGAGAAAGATGGCTGCCACCAAATTGGCTTAGGGACAGCTGTCCAATGCTTGAAAGGCAGAAAATGAAAAACACCACCGATAATCCAACAGAGAATCCAAGGGACACGAAGCCTAAGACTAAAGCCTAAGGCCCAGGACTGACAGGAGGTAGAGAAGAGCTTATTTCAGGGGCCAGACAGAAGAAAGAGGAAATCTCCCAAGGACAGGGCCAGGATCTACCCTTCTTCAATGGTGGGCACTGCCTAGTCTTCAACTACTTATGACTTATACCATGACTCAGGCCCAAGCTACGTTGGCCACCCCACTTACTCATCCAGTCCTTAGTCAAGATGAAATGTTTAATTCCTGTGAAGTTAGTGAATCTGTTCTATAAATACGAATGAATGGAAGAATTCCATTACCCAACCCAACCCTAAACCTCACCATCTACCCTCACCTCCCCACTGCCTACTAAATCTAACATTAATGTACCCAGACTCCACAGTTTCCTCAGTGCCACTACTCCCTTTCCAGGCTGATCTTCTACTTTTCTTATGCTTACCCAGACTAGACAGCTGGACTGTCCCTACCATAACTCATGCTCTCTCACTTCCTCCACTTCAAGTATGTCACATGCAAGAGTTGGTCATCTGTGGCTTCTCCTCTTCATACACTGATTTCCCCTTCCTCTCAACTCTTCAGGGAGCAAGTTCTAATCCATCATGGTAAGAGAAGTGCGGTTGTGGATCAACAGACAAAAGTATTTATGGAATACTTAGATTTCCCTATCCTAACACTGAGACAACTATGAGAATATTATGGACATTTACGTACAGAAAATGCCTAATGAATTATCTCTTCCTTAGAGCTATAGTGCACATCAGCACGTTAAAAGCCCTGAGAAGTCCTGCAGTTAAGAAACTTGTTGAATAGGGCCTAGCAAATAGCATAGTGGTTACATTGCTGGATTCCCACATGACCAACCATGGTTCAAGTCCTGGACCCAGTGGCTTGAAAATAACACTGGGCATGTGTGTGTGTGCCCAAGATTTCAGGAGGAGTGGAAATGGCCATCCCCCCAGGGGATGATTTCTCACTTTCCCTATCACACTGTCCCTGTCTCTCTCCAGCTAGTGCATGGACCCTATGGCAAAAACCTCTTAAAAAAACAAGACTCTCCAAGCAGCCATTGAAGGAGAAGGAACTACAGGTGTGTGTGTGTGCGTGTGTGCCCGTGTGTCTGTGTGTGTAACAGAAGGTGGGGTAGCCGAGTTATGAGTCTCAACTCTTTGGACTCCATTTACTATCTTCTTTCTCCCCCACACCTATCTGGTGGTAGTGGGTGTTTATATTTGCATTTCTTTTCATTCATTTCCAAATCTTTAAAATTTTTTGTGCTGGAGGTAGTGGGAAAGGCAAGAAAGGGAAAGGGAGGAGAGTAGTGGCAGAAGAGTAGGAGGAGGACATGGAGATGAAGAAGAGGATTAACCTGGAGTTAAGGAACAGAGCCCTGGAAAAGGTGACAAAATCCTTGATACCTGTCTGTGTGTCAAAGGGGAAATTAAAGGCCTGAATGATATGTTTAAAGAACTAGAGTTTCTGAGTATGGCTAATGAGGAACTAAGTTCAATGGCCAGGTTTCCCAACTTAAATAAACTTCAAAAGTTGGAACTTGGTGACAGTATAATTTCTGGAGGCTTGGAAGTCCTAGCGGAGAAATGTCTGAATCTCACTTATCTCAATCTAAGTGGAAACAAAACCAAAGATCTCAGTACAGTAGAAGCTCTGCAAAACCTTAAAAATTTTACAAGTCTTGACTTGTTCAACTGTGAGATCACAAACCTGGAAGATTATAGAGAAAGTATTTTTTAATTGCTGCAGCAAACCACGTACTTAGATGAATTTGATCAGGAAGGTAACAAAGCACCAGACTCTGAAGAGAGAATGATGAGAATGGAGATGGAGATGAAAAGGAACATGAGCCTGGTCCCCTGAAGGATATAGAAAGTATTTATGAAATACTTAGATAGAGTAGGACAGGAAAGAGAGAAGCAAAGAGAAGACGAGAAGAGAGGAGAGGAGAGGAGAGGAGAGGAGAGGAGAGGAGAGGAGAGGAGAGGAGAGGAGAGGAGAGGAGAGGAGAGGAGAGGAGAGGAGAGGAGAGGAGAGGAGAGGAGAGGAGAGGAGAGGAGAGGAGAGGAGAGGAGAGGAGAGGAGAGGAGAGGAGAGGAGAGGAGAGGAGAGGAGGAAGAATACGGTGAGGATGAGGATGAAGATGAAGCAGGCTCAGAATTGGAAGAGGGAAAAGAGGGGGAGGGCCTCTCATATTTGACGAAAGAAGAAATTGAGAATGAAGAAGAGACAATGTTGACTATGAAGAAGGGGAAGAAGATGAAGAAGGTCTTTGAGAAGAGGAAATAAGATGCTGAGGATGACAGAGAAGAAGAAGATGACTAGATCATTCTAAGACCAGATGTCCTAATGTTCCTGGGTGTACAACAGGATGATCACATCTTTGTTTCTTCATATATGATAGCTATCCCTACTGAAGATAATGTATAACTTTTAATAGGAAAAGTGTGGTTTTACTATTTTTGCCTTGTCATTCCAAATAAGATATATTGGTCTGTTAATAATCATATATGTAGAGAAAATGTTTCATCGATCCTTCCCCTACTGTAAAAGTCCCTAGCAGTTTATTTAGAATCTTAATTTTTTAAATTCAAGCTCACTGTATTAGTCATTTTTAGCCCAGAGTTAAAACATGATTGGGGGGGAGGGGGGGTGCTGGCTGATGGTGTGGTGTTGGGGACGCTGGACTCCTTCATGATAGACCACAGTTCGAGTCCCAGATTCGGTGGCTTGCTTTCTCATTTTCCTCTCTCTCGCTCTCACGCTCTGTCCCTCTCTAGTCAAAAGTAAATAAATAAATAAAGCTAAATAAAATAATTTTTAAAAAATCACTTTTTCACAGATGTTGTGTGGTATATTTCATTCATAAGTTTTTAAGTTATTTATAAATTAACTGAAGTTACAGTCAGCTCTAATATGAAATGACCATATTTTTTTTAAGAATTACTTAATTTAACTTTATTTATTTGTTTATTTTAATTTGACCAGAGAGGGCCAGAGCAAGAGAGAGAGAAAGAGGGAAAGTGAGAAAGCAAGCCGCCAGGTCTGAGGCTTGAACTATAGTCAGCCATGTGGGAGTTCAGCACCCTTAACCACCACACCACCTGCCAGCCCCAACCAGTCTCTTGAATGATAACTTGTTTTTTTTTTTGTTTTTTTTTGTTTGTTTGTTTGTTTGTTTGTTTTTCCAAGATGATTCAGAGATCTTTAGTTTGAAGGCAATGACTCTTTTTTGGCCACAGATATGTGGGTACCCTTTTGTCACATGAGTAACTTGGACCATAGAAACAGAATAGTAAGCTGATACAGTTCATGGATTTTGAGGGGAGGTTTTATTCAGTAATATAGTACATGAATTTTGTGGTGATGGATAAGATTTTATTTTTGAAGGAGAAAATGTTTACACTAAGTCCAAGCTGATGAGCCCTTTCTTCAGGCTGCAGATCAAAATATGTCAACAGTTGTGTATTTTGCTGTTTTCAGGCTTACATTCTTTTTCCTCTAGCAATTCCTTTATGATCATCTTCCCTTATTTCATCTTCCATCTACTAACTCAAAAAATAGTTGGAAAACTTGTGGATACCCAGGAAAACTTTTGGTCTTATACCTCAACCACCTTTTCAACCTATAAGCAAGCAAAGTGAAAGCGGTTGAGTGTTTCCTGAGATATGAGTACTATTATCGATGGTTTCATGCATTACGCTATGCTTTCTGTAAATCCTGGGTGACAACACCTGAGATAGTATTAGTAGGGTGAAGAAAGAAAAGAAGCAGAGGGAGGTTTTTGGAAGCAGCATTAGTATTCTCAAAAGTTAGAACAATTGCCTGTTGATAATTAATGTTAAGTTTTCTTCCCAAAAGATATGAATCCACTCTGCAAAGTACTTCCATTTTTTGAGTGGAACTTTTAATTATGTGTTTCCATAGTCTTAAAATATTACCAGATATATAGCATTTAATTGGAATATACTAGGCAGTTGGTAAAATACTCAAAACTAAATTGACAGTAGAATGAAGAAGAGACCTGCTGCGTAACGACGTGTCTATAGTTAACACTATAGTACTGAACACTTAAAAATGCTTAGGATGGAAAATTTCCCTTTTTTTTTTTTTATCACAATTAAAAATGTTTGGGGCTAGCTTCATGGCATGGGAGTTGAGGCAGCTGGATCCCAGACAGCTGATTGTCCAGTGTGAGTCCCAGATCCAGAGACTTGAAAAACACACCAAGTGCATGTGCATGTGCGCCCAAAACCCCAAAAGGAAGAAAAGATGGAGAAGAAGGGATTAGGACATGACCATTCTCCATGGGGGAGGGAAGGCTGCCTTTTCCTCTCCCTCTCTTTCCATCAGTCATCTGTCTGTCTCTGGCACACACAACCTCTAGCAAAAAAAAGTTCTGATCCTTTCCCTATTTTCTTGACCTTCTTGACCGCTTAATACATTTGTTTCCAGAACATCTTACAAGACACAACTGGTATGCTACAGAACATGTCTTGAGAACACTGTTCTAAATATCTACATATCCTAAAATTCATGCTGTTGCTCCAATCTCTCTGGTTATTCATTTTGGCCTTCTGTTTGTTCCTGAGGTGAGAAAATCCCATGTTTCCAGGGGGAGGTCCAATCTTGAGGCTATCACCAGGCAAACACACACCTGACATTGTCACAGAAAGTGGGCTGGGTCCTTTAGGGAGGAAAAGAGGTCAGGCAGAGTGGGACCTTTGCTCAGCTCATAGTAATAACCTTATCTGCCACCCCCATCATGTTGGATTCCCTCACTCAAGTCTGTACCACAGGACCTCACATACACACAGTAACTGGAAGCAAGGGTAAATGCCGAGCTGTTACCTAATGAAGTTCTCATCTGAGGCTCTAGATTGGGGATTAAGGTTCCAGCTAAATCTGGTATGTTGAAAGTAAGAGACAAAGAGATGTGAATATAGAGTGGTCAGGTTTGTATCAGCTACCCTGTTGGCCAAGAAAGAGAAACTGATACACAGCAAGAGCTGAAAATTCTCCCATCCCAGTTCTTCAGGCCCAGCTACAATCCTGTCTCAGATTCCATAAGACACCCTATCTGAGGTCCCAACATGTGTGTAATTCTGGAAGGCCATTTCCCACCCAGAGTTGTACCAATTCCACGGCTCTGGCCCTAAACCTTTACAAAGCATTTTTACTGCTAAAGACACCTCAAGGCAGGTTTCTGTTATCTGCTGCTGAAGAATCCCAGGACACCAGCCTTATCTCCCCCATTGCCTCTTGCCAGGAAAACATACCACATTGTTTCTGAAGATAACTCAAAGTTTCCCTGCTTCTCTGACTGCTCCTACTAATGTTCCTACCTAGAATCTCTTCCCTCTTCCTCTAACCCCTGTGGCTCTATTTATCCAAACTCTACCCATTCTCCAAAGTCTAGTTTAAATGTTCTACTGCCCCATGAAGCCGTCTGTCATCTCTTCTCACCCTCAAATTTCCACATTCCCTCAGTCCAGATTTTCTTGATAGCACTTACCACAGTCTACCTTGCAATACAGATCTGCACATGCACATCTTAACTCTATTACCAAACTGTATGTTTCCTAAGACCAAGAAAATCTTTGTGTCTCATCTTTGTGCCATATGTAATACCTAAGGAGGAATGGCACTGTGCACATATGGTTTTATCTCTCACTAAACTGCAACCACAGTGAGGGCAAGAATTTGATCTTAAATTCATCCTTGCTACAGTGCCATGACTTCAATGTGGGATGCTTGCTGACCGAAGGGCTTCAGAGGAGTCCTTTCAATAGAATCCTTTCATTTTTTTGCCTGATGGCCTTATCACATGGGATCTTTGCCTATCTACACCCGATTTTCTCCTATTACAATAATTAGTGTTCTAAGAGGGAAACAGCATTTATTGAATTGATCATCAAAGGTAGAAGCGAGACAGGATACCCAGCATCCCTATTAACTCTTGGGCAGAGATCCATGACAACTTTCAGACTGTTCTTATGGCCATGCCTGAGGGATGGGCAGGCTGGATGGGCAGAAGGAAGGCAGAGAAGGAAATTCTGCTAGGAAAAAGAGGTGGAGGAGGAGTTGAGGTGGAGTGTGTCAGCAACAGAAAGGTCCAGGGTTTCTGTCCCTCAATTTGTCCACTTAATTCTTCCATTATTTATTGAAAACTGGGTAAATTCACTGGAAATGAAGAAGCCAGAACCAAATCTATGAGCATTAGTTGAGATCCTACTAGACGCAGGCCCCTTGTATCAAGCCGTGTAAGATGTGCTTGGTTGTGGGCTGACAACTAGAATCCTACAAACACAATAGGGCATATGGGGGGGAAAAAAGGCTGAAAAGAAGAGGCTGTTAAGTTCCATTCCCAGCCCAGCCCCACTCAGTACCTGATGAGCATCTCCCGATGGAATGATGTAGGCCTGGATCGGTTCTATCACATACTCAGAGTTCCTCATGGCTTGTCTCAGCTGCCGAAGCAACTCCGAAGTCACCTTTGGGGCCATCCCGTTGTCTGCAACAACAGAAGAGTTTATTCCAAAACCATTCAGTCCTCTGCAACTTAATGATCAGTCAAAGCAAACTGTGAAAAGAAATGCCTTCCATGTCCTACCCCATCCCCAGCTGTGTCTTCAAAATGACCACCCTACAGGACCAGCAGTTGGCATAATGGCTATGTCGCTGGACTCCCATGTAGTCAACCGTGGTTCAAGTCCTGGACCCAGTGGCTTAAACTCATGCCGGGCACGTGTGCCCAAGATCCTGAGAGAATGAAGGAGAAGGAATTGTGGCGTGCCCACCTCCCCTGAGGGGTGATTTCTCATTTTCTGTCTCTCTGTGTCTCTCCTTCTGGCGAGCACGCACGCCCTATACCTGTCCAAAAAAAAATGACTACCCCACTACCAGACCAAGCCCAAAGGTGCCAGAAACACTAACGGTTATAATTATTAAACACTACTTCTAATCAGCCATTTTGTGGAAAGAAAAATTTAACTACTAATACTTATTTCTAAATAGACTAGTTACTTCCTTTCTAGGACTTTAAGATGATAATTACACAAAAAAAAAAATAGGTGTTTATCTTTGTTTATAACAGTAAAAAGAATGGGGTGAAATACACAACTGATTATAAACAATAATACAACCGTGTATTATGTCATCATTAAAAACTACACAGACCTAGGAAAAACTACATAGACCTACATTTGACTTGGAAAGATGCTCAGACAATACTGGTGGGTGATTAAAAATATTAGGTCACCAATATATATATATATATTTTTTTTTTGGAGAGGTTTTTGCTATAGGGCGCGTGCACTTATATTTTTTTTTTTTGGAGAGGTTTTTGCTATAGGGCGCGTGCACTCGCCAGACAGACAGAGAGAGACAGAGAGATAGAAAGCGAGAAACCACCCCCCAGAGGGGATGGCCACGCCGAAATCCCTTCTCCTCCATTCTCCTCTCGGGATCTTGGGCACGCGCGCACATCGCCCTGCGTGAGTTTAAGCCACCGGGTCCGGGACTCGAACTGCGGTCGACTTCGTGGGAGTCCAACGACATAGCCATTACGCTAACTGCTGGTCCCGGTTACCAATATTTTTACATAGAAAAATTATGTGGTGACTTTCCTGAAGACCCAATAGATTACAGGCCCAGCTCCTGTGACACAGCTAGGGGCATAGTAGACTGTGAAGCTAGAAGTCATATGCTGACCATGGCTCAATCGCCAGCCCAGTCAGCCTGAAAACACACTGGGCATGTGGTACATGCATACACATTCCCAGAACCCTGGGGAGTTCGAGAACTGGAGAAAGGTGATCATGTCATGATCAAGCCCTATAGGGGATGCTTCCTTCTCTATTTCTCCCTTTTTTTCTCTCTCTCTTTAATGTGCATGCACATTCTATCATTAATTTTAAAAAGAGATTCCAAGAGAACACGTACAGATTGTATTTATTTAAAATTCCGTATGAGCATGTACAGAGAGATGGTCAGTCCACTAGTAATCAAATGTCACCAGTCTTGTCACATATGTGATATTTTTTTCTTCTCCATAGTTTTATTTTTTCCAGAATGTTTTTTCCAGAAGGCTTACAATCAAATAATACATAAACTTTTCAGACTGGCTTCTTTCACTTAATAGCATTTAAGTTTCCTCTGTCTTTCCACTGTATGATAGCCTGTTTTTTTAGCCCTGAGCAATACTCCATTTTCTGACTGTACCACAATTCATGTATTTACCTACTAAAAGAAATCTTGGTTGTTTCTAAGTTCCAGTCATTACAAATAAAGCTGCTTATAAACATCTGTGTGCAGATTTTTACAAGAACATTAAGACTTCAGGACCAGCATACGCCATAAGGGTTACACTGCTAGACTCCCATGTAGTCGACCACAGTTCAAGTCCTAGACCCAGCAGCTTAAAATTCATGCCAGGCGTGAGTGCATATGTGCCCAAAATCCCAAGAGGAGAATGGAGGAGAAGGGATTGTAGCTCCGGGGGTGATTTCTCACTTTCGTCTCTCTGTCTCTCTAACAAGAGCACATACCCCATAGCGAAAATCCCTCTAAAAAAATAAATGTTTATTTATATTTACATATATATGTGTATATATATATGTGTGTGTGTGTGCATATATATACACACACACACACACACACACATGCACCCCAAAACAAAGGCTTTAACTCATCTGGATAAATACCCATGTGATTGCTGAACTGGGTGTTAACAGTTTTTTTGTAAGGAACTACCAAACTGTCTTCCTAAGTGGTTGTACCACGTTGCATTTTCACCAGCACTGAACAAAAATTCCTGTTGCTCCACATCAGTATTTTGAAGTTTGACAACTTTTTTTTTTTTTTTTTTTTTTTCGGAGAGGTTTTTGCTATAGGACATGTGAGCTCACCAAAAAGACAGAGTGAGACAGAGAGACAGAAAGCGAGAAATCACCCCCCAGGGAGGCTGACCACGCTGCAATCCCTTCTCCTCCATTCTCCTCTCTCGGGATCTTGGGCACACACGCACACGCATCCGGCATGAGTTTAAGCCACCGGGTCCAGAACTCAAACCATGGTCAACTACATGGGAGTCCAGCGATATTGCCATTACGCCAACTGCTGGTCCAGATAACTCATTTTTTTAAAGAAATTTTTTTTAAAAAGAACTACTTAACCAAAAACATCCTGATTCACAATGCTATAACAGATTCACTGAGGCAATTATATTTGGGTTACTTCAAGGATTAACATTCTGACTCTGGTTTATATCCAATTGGTATAGATCCTTTTTTGGTTCTTTTTAACATAATTTCTTCTTCTCCTTTATCATCACTAGCACCTTAGGTTCTATACCTCAGGTTCTATACCTCACTTATCTCCAACAGATTCCCCTGTGAGTACCATATTGATCTTCTGACTTATTAAAAAAGTGCCCCATTCATCATCTGTAGTTAGAGCAACTTCAGCAGTAGGTCTCAGGACCCTACCTCAAGAGTTCCAAAAGGACAGAAGTACTCAAAGGGAGAATTACTAGAAACCATGCTACTCATGATTCCAGCATATCCAGGTTCCTTGCAATACAGCTTCTGAATACTATTCAGAGGAGCATCTTTTCCTTTGGCTAATCTAACTGACCAAAACCATGATTTCTCACCTATAAGAGAAAAGAGGATCAGAAGTATCTGATCAGTTCTAAGTTCATATGTCAACACCTCTGATTCACAATAAAGCCTAAGCATGCCAGCATTTGAAATTTTTATTCTAATATCTCTCAGGAGTTTCAAAATAGATTTGTCATGTTTCTGAATCACATTTCTGAGCAAATTAGAATTCTTAAAAAGAGTCAAACAAAAATGAAGACTTCCTTAGAGCAGTATTTTAATCTTGGCTGCACATCAGAACTACCTGGAAAGCTTCTATATACAAGATAGAGTTTAATTTCTTTAAAGATCATTAATTTCCTTATAGAATCTGCTTTCTACTTAAGCACATTCTGACTTAAGGATTTTGATGGCACTGAGTGGGTGTTTATAGTGCTGACAGCATATATCAACATCGTCAATAACTAACTTCAACATAACCAATGGCACACAAACCAAATTCTCAGTTACTTTCAAAGACAAAGTGAGCCTACTCCAAGACATTTTCTGCTTTCAGGTCACCATCACCTGTCTTCTCACTACCACTCTGTGACCTTTAGTAACCATCGCATGCCTCATGATCACATGCCTCTTCCTCTTGATTGGCATAGGAAACCACCTCAGAATCATCACCCTCATCCACCTCACTCTACTACAGAAGCATTTTCACACTTCCCTTCACAATGCTACCTGCCGCCTCACCAATTCTAGCATTTCCTCTCTTCCTTCCTTCTCGTCCTTCATATCCATCATACTTGGAAGGTGTCTTTGGTTAAATGCAGCCACTTCTCTGTCACCTATATCAGACATGGCACAAGAACTCCCAATACCACAACCAACAGTTAGGATGTGGTAAGGGACAGTGGCAGCCAATGTAAAGGTAGAGAAGACGGCAACAGGCCAAGGCTGAGGCAGCTATCGCTGAGGTGAATACAATGAGCAACGCTAGCTGAGGCACCTGTACAAGGGCAACAGGCCTTAAAAGTGACTGACTGGGGGGCAGATGGGGTGCAGTAGTAATGCAGTGCTCTCTCTGTGATCCTGGGCCCACATGGGAAAGTCCCAATTTGAGTCCCAAGGCATCCATGTACACACCAGAAACGTGTATGCCCATATCTGGGCTGGCGGGAGGAGACTGTAGTATAAGGATTCTATGGGAGAGCCCCTCCCACATCAGGGAAATAAATAAAATTTTTTAAAAGTGACTGAATGGAGGCTGGCAGGTGGCATGGTGGTTAAAGGCACTGAATTCTCACATGGCCAACTGCAGTTTAAGTCTCAGACCTAGTGGCTTCCTTGCTTTCCCTTTCTCTTTCTGTCTCTCTCTGGTCAAATTAAAAAATAATAATAACAAATGGAATTCAATAAATAAATCATTATTTTTTTAAAAAAATTATTGAATAGGGACCAGCAGTTGGTGTAATAGCTATGTCGCTGGACTCCTATGTAGTCGACCATGGTTCGAATCCCAGACCCGGTGGCTTAAACTCACGTCGGGCGCATGTGCATGCATGCCCAAGATCCCGAGAGGAGAATGGAGGAGAAGGGACTGCAGCGTGGCTCCTTGCCTTGGGGGGTGATTTGTCATTTTCTGTCTCTCTCTCTCTTTCTGGTGAGCGCACGCGCCCTATAGCAAAAACCTCTCCAAAAAAAAAAAAAAAAAGTTTTGAAAAAAAATTATAATGACTGAATGAGAAATGAGAGCTCAGGAGAATATAAAATTGGCAGTTTTAAGTCCCAGTCATTGAACTGGTGAGAGCTGAAAAGACAGCCAAGATGGAGGAAGTGAAAGCAACCGTGACCCTTTCAGGAAAAGTGCCTGGCACACAGTAAATATTCTGTGAGTATCTGCAGTTATTAGCATTAGATGCACAACTAGCCAAGCGTAAGTGCAATGCGAGAAACACTGTTAACAGGTGTGTATACTGCTTCTCAAGGCAGGAGCCGTGTCATCTCCGTACCCAGGTACCCGGCACCTAGAACATACATATGCTCATTCAAAGATGGCAAATGAATGTCACAACATTGTGTCCATGATTTTTCAGACCCAACATAATAAACAGTAATGACTCTCCAGTGAAAGAAAGCTAGGGTCTTAGAAAATGCCTGTTATAACTGCTTATTCCACATCCTGTTACTTTACAGAAATGTTCGAAGCAGCCAAGAGTTAAGCAGAGTATGCAGGAAAGCAGGAAGCCAAGAGCAACAGGCATCATCCAAGATTTAACATTAGCCCCTTCACTGCCAGATACTGTTAAATCATGCCTTAAAGAAAATGGTTTATTTAAAAGTCTCAAAAAGGTTAATATGTTGCTCATGACAACATGGGTCTCTCAAAGCAATGCAGTTCAAATCACCAGCTAGGTCAGCCTGAAACATGCCAGGCACACGCACAGGTGCCCACACCAGGGGCTGTAGGAATAGAAGAAGGGGATCCTGTCATGACCAGATCCTGTAGCCAGTAATCCAATCTCT
>NW_006198558.1:648308-659868 GCF_000334495.1 Tupaia belangeri chinensis | reverse complement strand
CTTTCCCTTTCTCTTGCATACACATACATGTACTCTATCATGAATAAAAAGAAGAAAAGGCTCTTGCATATGTGGATCTGCTTTTATAAATACATTCTCATACAACTGGACCCATATGGGAAAGCCCTAGATTGGTGGCCCAGGGCCTCCCTGCACATGCTGGACACACAAGCACGTGCCCTAACCTGGGCTAAGTGAGGCTAAGGGCAGAGTGTAATGAGAAGACCCTGTTGGGCATGTCTGTGTGTGTCTTTCTCTTTGTCTCCCTCCCATGGAATTGAAAAATAAATGAACTTTAAAAGAAAATGTTTAAAAAGAAAGAAGCTTCCAAATGTTCCATCTTTAACACAAACAAGACTTTCCACTGCTTGTACATAAAAAGTACACGTACTTACCTCACTGGTGGCTTAGAGAGGTAAGCATGATAATGTGTGTGAAAACACCAAACACAGAGAAAGAAAGAAAAAGAAAGAAAGAAAGAAAGAAAGAAAGAAAGAAAGAAAGAAAGAAAGAACGAACGAACCAAACACAGCATCTAATATATTACAGGAGCTCAAGAAACACTTGAATCTGGATCCAAAGCACCAGCTAGGATTCCCACACATTTTGGTGTAAGACTAGAAGGGGCGAATTTACTCTAATTTTAGCATCTTGACACAGGCACAGATGCTCTTCCAGCACCAATAACTCTAGAGGTAGTAATTTGTTGTACAGCTGAGGGACAGCCAAGGGCTTTACATACCTAAGTGGTTAATTCTCACAATAATCCTCTGAGGGAAGTTTCACTACTCTCATTTTACACATAAAGGAACAGGAGTTAAAAGGAGTTAAGTAACTACCTAAGCCAGCTGGATCCTCGGAAGCCAGGACTCAAGGTCTACTCCATTCCCAAGCCCATGCTTTATCACTCCACATTATCTAGGGGACATATTAGGGACTTAAAGCACTCTAAAGACCAACAGAATCAACACAAGTGGGTTCCAGTTTCCAGCTAGGATCCACAATCTCAAACAACTGACGCTCCCTAGACATCGATTTCCTCACATACAATAAAAAGAAAGGAAAGCTGTCTTCCAACTATAATTGTGATGGTCCTACGACTTTTTATTTCCTTTTTCCTATACTTTGTTCCTCCTTCCTCTTCTACCTCCTAATATGATCCAAAAAGCTTTATCTTTAAAGAAAAAAAGACTTAAAATTGCATGCAATTATAACACCAATCTTCGAAAAAAATTAGTCATGGATTTTTTGTGTACTTCCAAGAAAATCTATTTTCCACTCAGTTAAAAGGAAACACTGTGGTTCTTCTGGGTAGTCCATAGAAAAGCACTGGCTTACATGGGACAAAAACGCAGTAACAAACTACTTTTCAGAATTCAGGTTTCCGGCAACCCATTAGACCATTAACTAGTTCTGAAGAGAAAGGAAGGTCTCAGAATTTTTTCCAAAAACAATGTACCTAGATATATATGCACATTCAATTATGAAAGTACAATATTATATGATAAACTTTCCCTATTTCATAATTTTATGATGAAAGGCAAAAGCTAATTTCTTAGGTAATCAATAAAGAACTATATTAGAGAGAGGGACCAGTAGTTAGCGAAATGGCTATGTCGCTGGACTCCCATGTAGTTGACCACAGTTCGCGTCCCGGACCCGGTGGCTTAAAACTCATGCCGGACACGTGTGCATGCGTGCCCAAGATCCCGAGAGGAGAATGGAGGAGAAGGGATTGCGGTGTGGCCATTCCCCCTGGGGGGTGATTTCTCGCTTTCTGTCCCTCTGTCTCTCTCTGTCTGTCGGGCAAGCGTGCATGCCCTATAGCAAAAACCTCTCAAAAAAAAAAAAAAAAAACATATTAAAGAGAATAAGATTAGAAAAATCAAAACAGTACAAGAATGGCAAATACAAAAAGTTGTAATGCCCTAACCTAAAAAAAGTGGTAATACACACTTCCTATACAAAGCAGTAACAACAAACCAACCACCCAACAAAGCAAAGGCCAAATCAGTTTTAATATCCAGATACTCATTACCTGTTTCCACTCTGGTGTCTCCTGAGTGTGTCACCTCGTGAGGTTCAATTATTCTTAAGTTTCTCAGCTGAAAATCCTGGTGATTTGCCCTTAAGAAGAGAAAGAGCAGAATGTTGTAGACTTTGACCAAAGTTGGCGTGGCAAGGTTCAGTCAGAAGGAATATCAACTTGACTTAGCAGTTTTCTTTCGTGAGTCAGAAGTACTCTCGCCCCAATATCAGTGACAGATTAAAAAAATCTCACATAGGGAACCAGCAGTTAGCGTAATGGCTATGTCGCTGGACTCCCACGTAGTCGACCGCGGTTCGTGTCCCGGACCCGGTGGCTTAAAACTCACGCCGGGCACGTGTGCGTGCGTGCCCAAGATCCCGAGAGGAGAATGGAGGAGAAGGGATTGCGGCGTGACCATCCCCCCTGGGGGGTGATTTCTCACTTTCTGTCTCTATGTCTCTCTTTGTCTGTCTGGCAAGCGCACGCGCCCTACAGTGAAAATCTCTCCAAAAAAAAAAAAATTTTTCACATAAAACTTGCAGGTTTCACCATCACCACAGCAGGCAAACCTTCTCAGTTCAGGTTTCCAGTTCCTGAATCCTCTTCAGCTATGTCTAATCTCCCAAATAAATGGGCTAAGATGATTTTATTTTCAGAGAAGCATTTTTCGCTTATACAAGTTTTATTTGATTCTTTTCAAATTTGCCTATTCTTTCTTTATGACATTCTATTCTTTTGCTCCTTCTCTTGCACTTTAATTGTTTTAGGCCCTTATGTTACCATTTCTTTCAGACTTTCCATTAGGTCATGGGACTGTACTCACCATGTTTGCTAAGACTGCAACCTTAGTTACTTATTCTGTTTTTTTTTTTTTTTTAGGGGTTTTCACTATAGGGCGCATGCGCTCGCCAGACATACAGAGACAGAGAGACAGAAAGCGAGAAATCACCCCCCGGGGGGATGGTCACGCCACAATCCCTTCTCCTCCATTCTCCTCTCGGGATCTTGGGCACACATGCACACGCAATCGGCATGAGTTTTAAGCCACCGAGTCCAGGACTTGAACCGTAGTCAACTACATGGGAGCCCAGCAACATAGCTATTACGCTAACTGCTGGTCCCAAGTTACTTATTCTTTATATGCTCTTTAACTGTTTAATAGTCTTCAGTAAAGACTATCTGTGAGGATGAGAGATACATGTATTACTGTCACTATTGGGAGTAGCTTCTGAAACAAATTTTCAAATTAATTTTTTTTTTCTGTAAGGGTTTGTTTTGTTTTTTGCCAGAGGGTGTATGTGCTCACCAGAGAAAGTCAGAGAGAGATAGTAAGAGGGCAAATGAGAAATTACTCCCCAGAGGAGATGCCTACACCGCAATCCTTCCTCCTCCTGGGATTTGAGGCACACACACCCATGCACATGGCGTGATTTTTCAAGCTGCCAGATTGGGGACTCGAACCAGTCAGCCATGTGGGAGTCCAGCACATTAACTATCACACTACCTGCTGGCCCCACATTAATTTCTGAGCTAGAAGACTTGTAAATAAATTTCCTGTCCCCATATGGGAGTAGTCTAATGCATGAAGGTCTGTATCTGCATCTGATAACCTTCCCAGGCTCAGCATACCACTGTTTAATTAGGCTTTAAAGTTCCTTCTAAATTTCTAGAACCTGAGATTCCCTTTATTTCAAGTTCATTCAGCCAAAAAAAAAAATGTATTCAGAATATTCCACAATCTAGGCCCCATTGTAAATACATCAATGAACAAAATAGACAACAGTCCTGACTTCAAGAAGTTTACAAGGGGCAGGACTGGGGCAGGGGGGTAAGGGAGAGGAGGCAAGAGACAAAGCAATACAAAGTAGGTAAAGTAATGAAGACCTGTTCTGTGAAAAAAAAAGTAAAGCAGGGCAAGCAAGGAGAAGAGAGTGTCAGGAGACAAGGAGGAAGGTTATTCCCTAGGGTAGCTAGGGAAGACCTGGTAATAAATGACAGTAGCAGAGACCTTAAAAAGTGAGGGAGCAAGCTATATGAATAGGGAAAGAACATTCTAGAAAAGGAAAACAACTGTAAAGGTCATGAGAAAGGAGTATGCTTGGTGTACAGAAGAAATGCAAAAAGGCCAGCGCAGTATGTTTATGAGTGTGAGACGACAGGGAGACTGTAAGGAGGTAAAGTCAGAGAAGCACCAGGGGCCTAGTGCAGGCCATAGAAAGGGTTTTGGAATTAACTCAGCTATGAACTTAAATGGAGCCACATTTCTACTTGTTGGCAGAGACAGAGGTACACATTAGCTGGTACGCTCAGTACACTCCATGGCAAGGACCAGAAGACCAGATATTTTCACCAATCACAAAGCAGGCCTGTTTTCATATTGCTGCTACTTTAGTTTCACTAAACACAATGAGATGCTCTTAAATGGTGAACCATATATTCTTTCATAAAACAGTAAAATACCCTAATGTCTCATATAAATACAAATGCATATATTCTCAACAAAATATCAAAATATAGACAGACGCACACGCCATCACCAAATGGGATTTAGCCCAGGAACACAAGATAGGTTCAACATACAAAAATCAATTAATGTTGGGACCAGCAGTTGGCATAATGGCTGTCGCTGGACTCCCATGTAGTCAACTGCAGTTCAAGTCCCAAACTTGGGGGCTTAAACTCACGCGGGCGCATGTGTGTGCATGCCCAAGATCCCGAGAGGAGAACGGAAGAGAAGGGATTGCGGCGTGGTCATCCCCCCTGGGGGGTGATTTCTCACTTTCCATTTCTCTGTGTCTCTCTCTCTGTCTTTCTGGCAAGTGCACACACACTATAGCAAAAACCTCTCCCCCCCCAAAAAAAAAATCAATTAATGTAATAATACACCATATCAATGGAATAGAGAACAAAACTACATGATCACTTCCGATTAGAAAAAGCATGTGACAAAATCCAAATGTCCACCATGATAAAAATATTCAACAATCTAGAAGAGAAATTTCTCAATCTGACAACAATATTACAAAACCCACAGCTAATATCATTAATGCTGGAACGACTGAAGGCTTTCCCCTATGATCATGAACAACACAAAGATGTCTTTTTTTTAAGAGTTATTTATTCATTCATTTATTTTAATTTGACCAGAAAGAGACATGGAGCAAGAGAGAAAGAAAGAGAGAGAGAAAGAGAGGCAGAGAAAGTGAGAAAGCAAACCACTAGGTCCAGGACTCAATAGGTAGGCCATGTGGGAGTGTCCAGCACATTAACCACCATGCCACCTGCTGGACCTGAAAGATGTCTATTCTTGCTTTCTCTATTCAACATTGTACTCAAAGTTCTATCTAAGACAATTAAGCAAGAAAATGAAGAAGGTATCCAGATTAGAAAAGAAGAAGTAATGGTATCTCTATTTGAAACTTGAGTACAGAAAATCTTAAAGAATCCACAAAGAAAAAAAAAAAAGAATAAATTAGTTCAAGAATGCAGGACAACAGAATCAATATAAAAAAAGGTTAATTGTAGAGACCAGAAGATGGTGTATGGTTATATCACTGGACCCCCACGTAGTCAATGCAGTTCAAGTTCTGGACCCGGAGGCTTGAAACTCACACCACGTGCATGTACATGCATGCTCAAACTCCTGAGAAGAGTGGAGGAAAAGGTTCTATGGCATAGCCATCCTCCCTGGTGATAAGTTCTTACTTTGTTTCTCTCTGTATCTCTGTCTCTCCATGTATCCTACAGCAAAAAATCTCTCTAAAAAGGAAAAAAAAAGTCCATTTTGGACTACTATATAGTCCATTTTGAGAACAGCAGCTGGTATGGTTGTTGAGGCAATGGACACCCATATGGCTGACTGCAGTTTGAGTCCTGAAAATGGTAGATTGATTTCTCTCTTTCTCTCTCTCTCTCTCTCTCTCTTTCTCTTTCTCTTTCTCTGTCTCTCTCTAGTGAGTACCTATAGCAAATTTAAAAATAATAATAATAAATAAGTCTTAAAAAAGGAGAAGTGCCCATTTAGTGACATTAGAAACAATAAAATACTTAGAAATAAATTAACAAAAAAGATCAGCTGCGGAGGCAAAGTGGCATGCAGCACTCCACACTATTGAGGCCACACAGGAAGGTCTCAGGTTCACGTCACAAGATCTCCCTGTACAAGCCAGGTGCAGGCACATGCATGCCTGAGATCCTGCCTGGCTTAGGCTACAGGTGGATCACAGCACAAAGACCCTGTTGAGGATGCTTTTCATTCTCATTCTCTCTCTCTCTCTCTCTCTCTCTCTCTCTCTCTCTCTCTCTCTCTCTCTCCTGCCCCACCCCTCAAAAGTAAATTCTGATGTGTCTCTTGAATGCTATTTTTAAAAACAATTAACAAGGGCCGGCAAGTGGAGTGGTGATTAAGGACACTGGACTCCCACATGGCCAACCACAGTTCAAGTCCCTGGACCTGGCAGCTTGCTTTCTCACTTTCTCTTTCTCTCACTCTGTCCCTCTCTGGTCAAGAAAAGAAAGAAAGATAGATAAAATTAAAAAAAAAAAAAATTAACCAAAGGGGAGAGCTGGTGGCATGGTGATAAAAATGGCAAGATTCCACATAGCCAACAGCCCAGTTAAGTCCCACACCCAGTGGCTTGAAAATACACCCAGTGCATGTGCAAGTGTAACCAAAATCCAGAAAGGAGAAGAAATGGAGGAGGAGGGATTGCAGTTTGACCAGTCCCCATGGGAGCTGGGGGATGCTTTTTCACTTTTTCTTTTTCCTCTCTCTCTTTATGTCTCTTTTCTGGCAGCTGACATATCCTCTGACAAATTCAAAAAAAGAAGAAAGAAAAAAATTTAACCAAAGAACAAAATCCATACTACAAAAAACTATACAAGACTCTGAAAGAAATTAAAGAAGACTTAAATAAATGTAAAGATATTACACCTTCATGGATTATAAGAGTTAATATTCGGGGCCGGCAGGTGGCGTGGTGGTTAAAAGCACTGGACTCCCACGTGGCCAACCATGGTTCAAGTCCTGGACCTGGTGGCTTGCTTTCTCACTTTCTCTCACTTTCTCACACTTTCTCACTTTCTCACTTTCTCACTTTCTTACTTTCTCACTTTCTCTCTCTCTCTCTCTCTCTTTCTCTGACTAATCAAACTGGAAAATAATAATAAATAAAGTTAAATAAAATAATTTTTTAAAAAGAAGTTAATACTGTTAAGATGTCAATACTCCCCAAATTGATCTACAGATTTAATGAATTTCCTACAAAATTCTAGTTGGCTTCTAGGGAGAAATTAATAAACAAATTGTAAAATTAATATAAAAATGCAAGAGGCATGAGTTAACAAAAAAATCTTGAGAACAATGCATACTTCTCAATTTCAAAACTAAATACAACACTACAGTAATCAAGATAATGTAGTACTGGTATAAAGATAACTTATAGATCAATAAAATACAATTGAGAGTGCAGAAATAAACTCTATGATTTACTGTCAACTGATTTTTGACAAGAGTGACAAGGCCATTCACTGAGGAAAGTTTCTTCAACAAATGGTGCTGGGACAACCGGATATCCATATGAAAAAGAATGAAGTTTATGCCCACCTCCCACCAATTACAAAAATTAACTCAAAATGGAACATAGACATAAATATAGATGCTGAGTTATAAAGCCCTTAAAGATCTACCTGATTAGGTAATGATTTCTTAACATACAACATCAAAAGCACAAGCAACAAAAGGAAAAATAGATGCATCAGACTTCATCACAATTAAAAACATTTATGTTTCAAAGAACACCAAGAATGTAAAAGACAACCCAAAGAATGGGAGAAAATACTGCAAATCTAAGAGTCTAGTATCCAACATGCAGAAAGAACTACTATAACTCACAATAAAAAGAAAAATAACCCAATTTTAAATTGGGAAAATAATCTGAATAGACATTTCTCTATCAAAGATACACAAATGGCCAAGAAGCACAAGAAAATACACACAGTATCATCAGTCACTAGGAAAATAGAGATCAAAACCACAATGAGATTATCACTTCACACCCACTAGGAAGGTTATAATAAAAAAGACAGACAATAACAAGTATGGGTGCAGATGTGGGAGAATTACAACCCTCAGAATTGCTAGTAGAAATGTAAAATGGTGTAGTGGCTTGGAAAGATAGTCCTTAAAAGATTAAGCATAGAGTTAACATATTAACAAGCAATTCTACTCCTAGGTATATAGTCAAGAAAACTGAAAAAAAAGATACCCTCAGAGAAATTTGTGCCCAAGTGTTCATAGCTGCATTTTTTTTTTTTTTTGGAGAGGTTTTTGCTACAGGGCGCGTGCGCTCACCAGAAAGAGACAGAGAGACAGAAAGTGAGAAATCACCCCCCAGAGGAGATGGCCACGCCACAATCCCTTCTCTTCTCAGGATCTTGGCCACACATGCACACGTGCCTGGTGTGAGTTTAAGCCACTGGGTCCACGACTCAAACCATGGTCGCCTATATGGGAGTCCAACGACATAGCCATTACGCTAACTGCTGGTCCCCATAGCTGCATTATTTGTAATAGCCAGAAAGTGGAAACAACCCAAAGTCCATCAACTGATAAAGGATAATAAGCAAAAGTGGTCTATCCATACAACGGACTATTATTTGGCAATAAGAAGTCACATGTACAATCCAGAAGAACCTTGAAAACATTATACTACAGGAAAAATAACCTGTCACACAATATATGATTCCATTTATATGAAACATCCAGAATAGGCAAATCAAGAGATAGTAACTACATGGGACCAGCAGTTAGCGTAATGGCTATGTCGCTGGACTCCTATGTGGTCAACTGCAGTTCGAGTCCCAGCCCCAGTGGCTTGAACTCACGCCGGGCACATGTGACGCGCGCCCAATCTCCCAAAAGGAGAATGGGTAATTTCTCGCTTTCTGTCTCTCTGTCTCTGTCTCTGTCTTTCTGGCGAGCGCACATACCCTATAGCAAAAACCTCTCTCTCCACAAAAAAAGAGAGAGAGAGAGATAGAAACTAGATTACTGGTTGCCAAGGGCTGGGGAGTGGGGTTGTGGGGAATGAGGAGTTACTGTTGATAGGGGATTTCTCTTGCAGGTGATGAAAATGTCCTAAAATTGATTGTAGTGATGATTGTACAACTCTATGAATATACTAATACCTTTTAAATTGTATACTTTAATATGAATTAATAAACTGCATGATATGTGAATTATTTCTCCTTTTTTTGTTTGTTTTTTGAGAGATTTTTGCATAGGCACATGAGCTTGCTGGAGAGACAAAGAGACAGAAAGCAAGAAAACACTCCTCAGGGGTATGGCCACACCACAATCCCTTCCTCTCCAATCTCCTCTGAGGATTTTGGGCACTCAAGCACACACGCAGTGTGAGTTTTAAGCTGCCGGGTCCGGGACTCAAACCATAGACAACTATGTGGGAGTCCAGAGACAAAACCATTACGCCATCCGCTGGTCGCATGAATTATTTCTCAATAAAGCTGTTATAAATTTTACAAAGTAAGATATTTCTTTTTCTTGGACAAGGATACAAGGGATACTTGTCTAGTGCTGAGTATAGAGTAAAAACAAAGACCAACATGCTCAGTCACACCTAGGGGGATGAGATAAGGTGAACTGGAACAAGTTGTAAGGTGGAGGGAAGCAGGTGATGTCTTTGCCTATGCAGATTCCATCCCTTCTTTGGATGAGCACACTGTTTTTCCTTTCAATAATGTCTCTTCACCATTTCAGTCCAGGAGCTTGAGACAAATTTCACCCACCAGTTTCTGGGACCCAGACCTAGCTAACCCATCTCTCTGGCCACAATGGTGGTTCAGGGATGGACATAAGAACCAAGACAGCCCAGAAAAAAATCAGATCTGGGACTTCTCCAACCATAAGGGAAGAGGGCTCTATTTCTGCTTGGGCTGTCAGCCTACAACTGTCATAACCTGCTATAAGGAGAAAGTTTGCCTGAGAATGAAGCCAACACTGAAGAAATCAGAGCTAAGAGATGCAAAAGGGAGGCCAAGTTTGATGCAGTGTTATTGCTCCTGGATTTAGATGCACTAAAAGCCAATTCAACTCCATTTTATGTAAGTCAATTCAAGTTCAATTTCCATCACCTAAATTGAAAGAAGTCCTCAGTTTTACCCTGGATGGCACTCAAATTCTACCACTAGGGAAGCACCTGGGGTAAATAGCCTCTCCTCTCAGTCAGTCTTCAGTGGACTCTAGTGTGAGAGAAAGAAGCTCTAAGAGTTGATGTTGAAAGAATCTTCTGTCCCCAAAATGTTACAGAACCTATGAACCTAGCGCAAAGACCATCTTGGTCCTCAAAGGGTACCTCTGGACCTACTACCTAACTCATCACTGTCCACTTGCTTGACCCCATTCCTAGCACTTAACTTGCACAAAGTTCCTTCCACATGGAGGTTTACAATCCCTTACTACATTTAGAGCAAATCTGGTTCTCTGCTCACCCCAAATATGCTGTGGCAAAGCCAAGTTGCAGTCAAGGTGGGCGTGGGATGTGTCCACGCACAGACATAGGAACAGCCGCTGTCTCTATTAGTAAGTAAGCGAGTAAGCTTGGTCATGCTGCCAAAGCGAGTTCATTCAAGTCTCAGCTAGTTAGAGGATGGACAGTGATGGCCAAGGAATTTGGCTTCCGGCCTTTATGAACTCTGAACACGTCTGTCAACTTCCCACTTTGTTGTGATAAATATACCCTGATGGGCGGGGCGGTGGGGAGGGGGGAGGACAACGGGAGATCAACTGAAACATGCTTCACGCGTGGCAAGGTGCTAATGGGTTCTTCCTGCGGTTATACCAAAATATCCTCTTGGCCTCTGAAATCATTTCGGTGGGGAAGGGCCCCCGCTGGAATGTCAAAGTTGAGATTACTTGAGGTCTGGATGCTTGAAGCAGGGTTGCCCACCCACTCCTGACCCAAGGAGAACCTAGAAGGAGCCAACTTCCTGCAACTACAGGGCCTTCCTGCTAGGCCGGGGGGCGCCGACGGTCGCCGCCCCCTCCGGCCCAGCGCAGCAGTTCGGTGGGCACACTCCTCCGGGGCTGGGGACAGTGCTCGGGCTGCCCCAGGGTGCCCACGGCCCCGCCGGAAACGACTGGATCTTGCCCGGCTGCGTGGCTCCCGGCTCCCGCTCTCGCTCGGAGGACTCCGACAAGCCCCGGCTCTCGCCCGATTACTGCCGCAGACCGCTGCTCACCCGCTTGTCCCTGCTCTCCCGGAAGCAGCACGCGCGTCCCGGCAGGGAGGCCACGCGTCGCCAGCCGCCAGCTCCCCGGCAGAGTCCCCTCACCCTACTCGCGGTGGCTTTCTGTCCAGTCGGCAGTGACGTGCCCGGCCCACGTCAGGGAAGCGCAGACCAGCTGATCACCACAGAAGGACAGGAGAGACGGAGGGAGGCGCCAGACAAGGCCGCCCGCGCGCGCGCCGAGCCGGCCACGCCCCCTCTGTGGCGTACCGGAGTCGAAGCCCC
>NW_006198558.1:646365-646606 GCF_000334495.1 Tupaia belangeri chinensis | reverse complement strand
CCAGCCCGCGCGTCCCGGCAGGGAGCCCACGCGTCGCCACCCGCCAGCTCCCCGGCAGAGTCCCCTCACCTTACTCGCGGTGGCTTTCTGGAGGCTGCCATTCGGCAGTGACGTGCCCGGCCCACGTCAGGGAAGCGCAGACCAGCTGATCACCACAGAAGGACAGGAGAGACGGAGGGAGGCGCCAGACAAGGGCGCCCGCGCGCGCGCCGAGCCGGCCACGCCCCCTCCGTGGCGTACT
>NW_006198558.1:642846-646337 GCF_000334495.1 Tupaia belangeri chinensis | reverse complement strand
CGCGGCCTCCCCCTCCGCCGCTCGAGTTGCTAGGGGCAACGGCAGGGCCGATTTCTCCTCCCCCCAAGGGGCGTGGCTTCTCTCGGTGCAGCAAGTTTGGGGAAGGGTGCCGTACTCCAACGCGTCATCGTTTCTGTTCCTTTCCCTCGCCGTTCTCCTCCACACAAAAAAGAAAATAAATAAAAAAATTAAAAAGGGCTTTGCTCGATAAAGGACCTGTGGCGCGACTAGCTGCGGTCCCAGAGGACGTCCCGGTCCGAAGGGAAGAGGGAGACGTGGCCATTTCCGGAAGAACCTCGGCAGGGTCTTCGTGGCTTTGGGAAGGAGCCTCTCCCTTCCTAGGGCTTTAGAAATGTCTCCAGACTGACTTCCCCAGACAGCTTCAAAATCCAGCTGCCCACTGGACTTGATAGCTAATAGGCTCCTCAAACTTAGCACACCCAAATTTAACTCCTGGACCAATGCACCAAAAGACAAACAACGTCCTCCACCAGTCTTCACCATTTCGGTTAAGGTTACTCCATAATCTCAGGACCAAAGTCTTTTATACCGCAGATTCAGTCTGCTGGAAAAGCCTGTAGGCTCTGTGTCCAAAATAGACCCCCAATCAGACCACTTCTCACGACCACCTTCTGTCCCCTCTCTGGTGTGTGTCACTACCACCTCAGCCAGCGCCCTGCACCTACCTAGTCTATCTTAAGCACAACGGCCAGATCAATTCTTTGAACACAGATCAGGTAACTTTTCTGCTCAGCAATGTCCGGTGATTCCCCATGTCACTGAGGGTGAGAACTCTTAACCTCCTTTCCTACTGTGTTCACCTTGTTCACTCTGCTCCAGCTAAATGGGCCTCTTTAGTATCCTAGAAAAAGCTGGGCAAACTCATGCCCCAGGGCCTTTAAGACTTGACTTGATGGGAGAGGTAGGGGGACAGTAGGTGGTGTAGTGGTTAAGGCTCTGGACACTCCTGCTTGGCTAACCATGGTTTGAGTCCTGAACCTGGTGGCTTCTTTCTCACTTTCCCCTCTCTCAATCTGTGTCTCTTTCTGATCAAATTAAAAATAAATGAATAAATATTATTTAAATAAATTATTATTTTTTTAAAAACTAGAACCAGATGACAGGAGTAAAACTTGAATTAAAAAAAAAAAAACTTGCTTAAGCTTCCTTAAGATAATGAAGTTCCCTCCCACATTGTCCTTCCTCTTCACTGAAGTATCATCTTCTCAATGAGACCAACCCTGACCACTTTATTTAAAATAATAAACCCCTGGGGCCTGGTGACGTGGTGGTTAGAGTGCCAGACTCCCACATGGTTGACCACAGTTGGAGTCCTGGACCCAGCGACTTCAAAATCATGCCAGGCGCAGGTCCATGTGTGTGCCCAAAAATCCCAGGAGGAGAATGGAGGAAAAAGCATTGCATGATCATCTCCCTGGGGGGTACTTTCTCGCTTTCCCTGTCACTGTCTCTCTCTGGCAAGCACATGCACCCTATGGCAAAATCTTTTTTTAAAAAATTGTAAACCTCCCCTCCAGCATTTCTAAATCCTCTTACCCTGCTCTATTAATATTTTTCCATAGCATTTGTCACCTTTATTTGAGACAGAGATTTTTGCTATAGCACTGGTACACCCTCTGGAGAGGCAGAGAGAGGCAGAGAGACAGAAAGTGAGAAATCATCCCCCAGGGGGATGGCCACGCCACAATCCCTTCTCCTCCATTCTCCTCTCGGGATCTTTGGTGCACGTGCACATATGCCCTGCATCAGTTTTAAACTGCCAGATCTGGGATTCAAACCACGTCAACTCTGTGTGAGTTCAACAACATAACCATTATGCCATCTGCTGGTCCCTGCATTTATCACCTTTTAACATAATTTGAAAACATATTTATAGGTATTGTATTCTGCCCCTTGCTTTCCCACAGCACACATATACACAAGTAGTGTCGGTGCAGACAGTGTTCCTGTTTTCTTTCATGATGAGCAATATCTGACACGTAAATTCTGATTACATATTTTCTGCAGAAATGAATATTTCCAGAATGTGCTCTCCTCAAGAGCAGGAACTATGGCTCTCTTGTTCATTGTTCTGTCCCTGGTGCTTGGAACAACACCTGGCACCAAATGAAAGTGACCACATTTTTAAAAGGCGATCTGCACCTCCTTCGACTTTGACCTTGGTGAAGGTTGAATAAATACACCTGTAGCAAATTGGTTCAGCTGCCTGCAAGAACTAGAAGTTTAGGTTATAATTCAATAATCATTTAAACCACCAAATTAGATCCTGTAAGAAAAGCATGGGAGAACTAAAGATGTGGCACCTTGGAAAGCAGCAGCCCTCTGTCCTATTTCCCCAAATTTATGAAACTAAAAAGAGAGACTAAATAACAGAGCTGGCTCCAGCCCGCATCTAAAAGGTGGTGAGACAGATCAAGTTATAAGATACCAGAGAGATAAGTGGAACCTGAAAAAGACAGGTATTTCATAATCATATTGCCTAGGGGGAAAGGAGTTGGCTCCGAATTTATCACATCTGGCGTTAGGGGAGAAAGGAAAATACTTTGTGTTCTCTGAACCAGATTTGAATTCCTGTCTGTAGGATAACAAAGCACTCTTCCCCCTTTTGAAGTTTTTCCTGAGAGAACCTCAGGGAGAAGTTGAGCTGAATTATCACCAGAGAATGACAACACTGGGAGTTCTGGCAGGTTCTTCTCCTGACGCTGCAGTCCTTACATCTTTCGGAGATAACAATAGTCACACTCATCCACATCTCCTGAGCCCACAACAAGCAACAAGTGAGGGACGATTATTGTCATGCTGCTGGTTGAGAAGACTGAGACTCTCGGCAGCAGTTAAGTCCCTTGCCTGAAATCCTCAAGCTAGTAAGTGGTGGGGCTGCAATGTACATTTAGACAGCAAGATGGATTCCTAGCCCCAACACACTAAATCACAAAGTTACATGGAATGGCCCCTAGAGGTGGCCTCATTCAACCTTCTAGTCCATGCAGCAGAAAGAGGGAGGCAGCAGATTTCAGCACTCAAGCTCAGACTGAATGGGTCTAGATATAGGTAAAAATATCAAATGTGTGGAAGCATGTTTGGTTGAATTGTGTCTCCCTGTCTCCAAATTTATATGTCAAAGCCCTTATCTCAAGTACCTTAGAATGTGATCTTATTGGAAAAAGGGTTATTATAGATGTAATGAACTAAAATGAGGTTATATTGGCATAGGGTGGATAAAAATAAAGAACAGGAAGGCAGGGAAGATCAGGGCAATACTTAGGAGCACCGAAGAGTACCACAAACCACCAGAAGCTAGAACAATGGAACGAACAGATTCTCCCTTACAACTCTCAAAGAAACCAAGCCTGTGGATAGCTTAATCCTGGACTTCCAGTCTCTCGAACTGTGAGGCAATACATTTTTTTTTTTTATTCAAGCCATCCAGTTTGTAGTACTTTGTTATGAAAACCTCAGGAAATTAATTT
>NW_006198558.1:626233-642757 GCF_000334495.1 Tupaia belangeri chinensis | reverse complement strand
TTGCTTTCTCACTTTCTCTCTCTCTTCTTCTCTCTCTCTCTCTCTCTCTCTCTCACGCTGTGTGTGTGTCTGGTCGAATTAAAAGATAAATGAATGAATAAATAAATCATGTTAAATAAGTAATTATTTTTTAAGAATTATTTTTTATTTAATTTTATTCATTCATTCCCCTTCCCTCACCCTCTCCTTCACTGTCAGTCTGTTATCCTAGTGAAACACTTGGATTCCAGGAGTGTATCATGTAACCCAGGCATAAGTCATAGTGCTGGGATCAGAGACTTCTAGGGGACCAGAGCAAGACAATGAAATTTTCATGGCACTTGCTGAAACAGCCTGGCTCCTCTTGGCCTGACAAGAGCCGAGATGCAGGGACCAGCAGTTAGCATAATGGCTATGTCGCTGGACTCCCATGTAGTCAACCATGGTTCGCGTCCTGGACCAGGTGGCTTAAAACTCACGCTGGGCGCGTGTGCGTGTGTGCCCAAGATCCCGAGAGGAGAATGGAGGAGAAGGGATTGCGGCGTGGCCATCCCCCCTGGGGGGTGATTTCTCGCTTTCTCTCTCTCTGTCTCTCTCTGTCTCTCTGGCGAGCACACGCGCCCTATGGCAAAAACCTCTCCCCCCCCAAAAAAAAAAGTCGAGATGCATATACTCTGAAACTGCTGCTTCTACGTGCAACATGTGACTAGCACCAAGCCTGCCAAAAGCTGAGCAAAGAGGGACAAAAAGCAGATCTCATATGATTTGTGACCGGAATCCTGCCACACCTTAAATCAGATCTCCCACTGGACATTTCAGATGTTCGCCAAAAAATTTCCTTTCGTGTTTAATCAGCTCAGCAGGCTTTTTCTATCACTTGGAATCAATAGACTTCTCACTGAATCATTTACATAATCAACTGGACAATTGAATTTTAGGCATGAGTAGATACAATTTCATTAATATTGACAATCATGAAGTAACGGAAAAGTAGATTACAAGATAATAGAATATTTAATTTGTATAATAATATGTGTATTCATATATACTGATATAGATATACAAAGATACTTTTCTAATAATAAAAAGAAAAATCCATTAAAGATTCACATTGCTTATCTTGAGGTGATTGAATCTGGAGTGCTTTTAAGTTTCCCCTGCTTTATTTTTGTTTTCTAAGCTTTTTTGTTTGTTTGTTTTTGTTTTTTCCTAAGTTTGTTTTTTATGAAAAAGAAATGTAAAGTCCTCATTTTTCTGACCCTTTCTCCTTGGAACACAGAGCAAAAGACCTGTTCCACCCTCCACATCTCCATGCTACAAGCAATAATCATCCTCAGTATTCAGATAACTGGCTGATGGCCTGACCATTTACTGGGAGAGAGGGCAATATCATTTTTGGTGTATTCCTAGAGGAAAGGACTGGAAAAATAGAAATTCTTGTAGGAGATCAGATAAAATTACAGCTTCAGAGGAAGACGTTAGCCTTTCTAAACATTTCAATTTGTTCTAATAAAATTGATAGTTATAGGAATAGTGATAAGTGAGGCTCTCATAAATTTTTATAATATGGCCTTATTTTTTTTGTAAAGTTAACTAAAAGATAGGTTTGCAGTTACACCCTAGAAAGGAATGGGAGAAGAAAAGCCAACTTTCAAAATTGTAGAGTCTGCCAAAACAATGTACTGTAAATTAAGGGTGGGAGAATGCATTTGGCTCCGTTCAGAATCTACTCACCCTTTGTATTCACTGAAAACTGAACTCAGACCTTTTGATATCTGAGTTCCATTTACTCTTGGCAAAGTTCAGTTCTCTAGTTGGAATAAAAAAAAATTAAAAAAAAAAAAAAGGAAAACTTTTAAGAGGCCCAGAGGGTTTCTTGGACATCAAATGGATCTTGCACAAACAACATATTGATGAGCTGAGTATAAATGAATCAGAAACATACACAGAAAGTGTTCTCTGAACACCAGGGAAACTCAGAACTGCCCATACTACAGGAAGAAAGCCCCATGGCAGAACCAAGACTGTTTCTTCCTTTAAGGAGTATCCTTTTTTTTTTTTCATCCCCTCTCCAAGAAGTCCTTTGGGAGACCTTAAGGAAATGTGGAAAGGAAAGAGAGTACACCCAGCTGTTCTGTTTTTTGGTTTTGGTGGGTTTTTTTTTGTTTTTTTTGTTTGTTTGTTTTTTTGAGAGGTTTTTGCTATAGGGCGCGTGCACTCGCCAGACAGACAGAGAGAGACATAGAGACAGAAAGCGAGAAGTCACCCCCCAGGGGGGATGGTCACGCCGCAATCCCTTCTCCTCCATTCTCCTCTCGGGATCTTGTGCACGCACCCGGGGTGAGTTTTAAGTCACCGGATCCGGGACGCGAACTGCAGTCGACTATGTGGGAGTCCAGTGACATAGCCATTACGCTAACTGCTGGTCCCACCCAGATGTTCTTGATGCTGACTTCTCCTGATTCTTTCCTAGCTCTGCTTTGAAAACAGGGCTTCGGATTGAGGGAGTATGACCTAGAAGTCAAGGTCAAGAGACAAGGTCTGGCCTTTGTTCTGCCCCTAAACAGCTGTGTGGCTTTAGAAGGAGTTGAGCAACCTCTTCTCTAGCGCCCTTAAGGCTTGGGCTTGACAAACACCTTGCAGACCTACTAGATTGTAATCAAGTCCTAGGACAAGGACCTGAAGCTGCAGCCTGACTGAAAGTTTTGTGTGGTTCTCTCTGCATTCTGTTTTGTAACAGCTTTATTGGGATAGAGTTCACATCCCATGCCAAAAATAGATTAGCCTATTTAAAGTGTCCAGTACAATGGTTTTTATTTGATAACAGAACTGTACGATCACCAACATGGTTTTAGAATTTTTTCATCACCCAAAAAGTCAGTCTGCACTCTTTAGTAATCATTCGCATTTCCCCACATCCTCCCCAACTTAGGCAAATACCAATCTACTTTTCTGTCTCTTAACTTTGTCTCTTCTGGACATTTCATATAAATGGTATCATATAATGTATGGTCTTGGGCCAACCAGTGGTTTGGTTGTTAAGGTAGCTGGGTCTCACATGGCCAACCGCATGGTTCGAGTCCCAGACCCAGTAGCTTCAGAGGTGCATGTGTGCATGCCCAAAATCCCAACTGGAGGAGGGATTGTGGCGTGGCCATCCCCTGGGGAGTGATTTCTCACTTTTCTCCCTCTCTCGGTCCCTCCCTTCAGTGAGCACCTTATAGCAGACTATACACATATACACTGTAGGTGGCTGGGTAGACATAGTCTTTTGTGACTGGCCTCTTTGACTTAGCGTAATGTTTTCAAGCTTCACCCATGTACCAGTACTTGATTTCTTTTTATTGTAAGATTTGCCAAATAATATTTTGTTTATCCATTCATCAACTTGGTGGACATGTAAGTTGTCTCCACTTCTTGAATATTGTGACTAATGTTGTAATGGCCATTCATGAGAAAATTTTAAAATTTTTATTTCTTTAAAGTTTTTTTATGTATTTATTCCATGATAAAGAGAGACCGAGGGCAAAGAGAAGGAAGAAGAGAGAAGAAGGCATTCCCAACAGGGTTCTCAGGCCACAGTCCACTCCTAGCCTCAGGCAGTCAGGAGAACAGGCATCTACATGTGTGCATGCCCAAGATCCCATGGTGCCTGGTAGGTGCAGGGAGACCTCGGGACCCAAACTTGGGACGAGTGGCCTCATCGTCATGGAATGATTTATTACCACTGCACCACTGTGGTTGGGCCATGAGCAAGTTTTCATGTGGACTTTTGTTTGTTTTTAGTTTTTTTACTATAGGGTATGTGTGCTTGCCAGAGAGAGAGAGAGAGAGAAAGTAAGCTGCCAGGTTCCCAGGTCTGAGACTCGAACTGCAGTCAGTCATGTGGCAGTCCAGCATATTTAACCACCATGCCACTTGCCAGTCCTCACATGGACTCTTAAAAATATGTCTTGAGGGACCAGCAGATGGAGTAATGGTTATGTTGCTGAACTCCCACATAGTCAACCACAGTTTGAATCCTGAACCCAGCCGCTTGAAACTCACGCTGGGCATGTGTGCATGAGTGCTCAAGATCCCAAGAGGAGAATGGAGGAGAAGGGACTGTGGCATGGCCACACTTTCTGTCTTTGTCTCTTGTCTCTGGCAAGCACATGCGCCCTGTAACAAAAATCTCTATAGAAAAAAAAGTCTGTCTTGGAGGCGAGCAGATGGTGTAAAGTTACGCTGTACTCCCGCATGGCCAAATGTGGTTCAAGTCCCAGATCTGGTGGATTCAAACTCACGCCAGGCGTATGTATGTATGGGCCAAGATCCCAGGAGGAGAACAAGGGAGAGGGGATTGAGGCATGGCCATTCCCCCTGGGGGTGACTTCTCACTTTCTGTCTCTCTGTCTCTCTAGCAAACACATGTGCCCTATTGCAAAAAAAAAAAAAAAAATCTTAGAAAACCCCAAAATCTCTTTTTTTAGAATTATTTTATTTATTTTAATTCTTAATTTTTTTTAATTTTTATTAATTATTCTTCTTCTTCAATTTGACTGGGGGGAGGGGGAGTGAGAAAGCAAGTCGCCAGGTCCAGGACTCAAACGATGGTCAGTCATGTGGGATTCCAGTGCTCTTAACCACCACACCACCTGCCGGCCCCAGAATGATTTTATTTAACTTTATTTATTTTTTAATTTGATCAGAGAGGGACAGAGAGAGACAGAGAGACAGAGACAGAGAGAGAAAGCAAGTCACCAGGTCCAGGACTCAAACCGCAGCCAGCCATATAGGAATCCAGTGCCCTTAGCCACCCTGCCACCTGCCAGCCCCCCTAAAAAATCTATCTTAAGTATATACCAAGGCCTACAAATGCTGAGTCATAGGTTCATGCTACACTAACATTTTAAAAAACTGCTATACTGTTTTCCAAAATGCTTATACCATTTTACATTCCAACCAGACTGTATGAAAGGGATTTTTTTTCTTTGTTTGCTTGTTTGTTTATTTTTCACATCAACGCTTGTCTTTGTCAGGCTTTTATTTTAGCCTTCCTCGTTAAGTATGACATGGGGTTCTATGCCAAACATCTTTTCATGTAGTTATTGGCTATTCGTATATCTTTGTTGAAGAATTATCTATTTAGATTCTTTTACCATCTTAAAATTTTTTTATTATTGAACTATAAGCATTTTTTGTATATTCTAGATATAAATATCTTATCAGATAAATTATTGGCAAATATTTTCTTCTATTCTATAAATAATTGCTTTACTTTTCTTTTTTTCTTTTTTTTTTAAGTTTTGAATTTTACTATAGAGCATGTGTGCTTGCTGGAGAAAGAGAAAAAAAGAGAAATTACCCCTTCAGGGAGGATGGCCATACCTTTTCCTCTATTCTCATCTCAGGATTTTTGATACCCACACATACATGTCTGGCATGTTTTTCAAGCATCCAGATCTGGAGCGGAACAAAGCAGTTGGCCATGTGGGATCCAGTCACCTTAATGTCTGTGCCACCTGCTGGCTCAATCATTGCATTTTAAACATTCTAATTAGTTGGCAATAATTTTAAAAAGAATATTTGACTATTTAAAAACTCATACCTTCAGGAGAAGATACCTCCATGGCTCCTGAGAACTAGTGATTTCAGGGTAATAAGCAAAATTAAGATTTTCCACTGATAATTCAGCATCCATCCCACGAATTTGAGTGGAGAAACAAGGGAGCAGGACTTCAGAAGACACCTTCATGGCTCCTAAGAACTAACGATTTCAGGGAAATAAACGAAATGAAGATTTTCCACTGATAATTCACCCTCCAGCCCACAAACTCGAGTGGTAGGAAGACTTTCAAGCCTCCTATCTCTCTGTGTCTCTGTCTCTCTCTACCTCTGTACTTGTCTTCTCATTTTTTTGTAATTTTTCCTTTCTAAATTATTTAAGGTAAAGCATTTTCTTGGCTTTCAGCCCCTCCCTTCCCTTTATCTTGTTAATAATCCCCTCTCCCCCTCCCAACCCAGGAGAAGCAAGGGAGCACGACCTCAGAAGACACCTTAATGGCTCCTGAGAACTAGTGATTTTGTGCGGTGGGCTTGTGCATTGTGCGGTTTTCTGATTTTTGCTTTTTGTTTTTTTTTTTAAAAAAAAGACTAACAGCAGACCTCTCATAGGAAACAATGCGAGTGAGGAAAGAATGGAAAAATATATTCAAAGTGTTAAGGGAAAAGCAATTTCAACAGAGAATACTGTACCCAGCAAGATTATCCTTCATATGGGAAGAAAAAAAAAGAACATTCTCAGATAAACAAAACCTGGAAGAATTTGCCAGCACCAGACCAGATCTCCAAGAAGTTCTCAAGGGAGAACTTCCTGCTATGTCAGGAAAATTAAATGCAGACACACAGAAATAAGAGTTCAAAAACTAAGAAAATGGCCAACTTAATGGTAGGGACAAGTCTGGAGTTGAGAGACTGAACTGGTGAAATAGCATTCTGTGACTTTTGACTAAAACTTTGCTGCTTTTCTTCTAGGCTTTGTTGTCCAGTTTTAAGAGTTTTTGTCCTGTCTTAAGTTGTCAATAGGTTCACATACCTACTATTTGAACAGAATACTAACCTGTTTCCAGGCTTTAAGTTTTAAGCAAATTTCATTACCAATTCAAGACTGCTTTTCTTGAAATTACCAGCTGAACTTGCTATTGAAAATAGTTAGATTATTTAAGAGGCAGAGGGTCAGACATAGGGGTAAATATATATATATATATATGAAACTAGAAATGGAAAATTATTGATGATAACATGCATGATTAAGCCACTCTGCATGGGAAACCACATTTTATATGCTGTGATGATGCTTAAGTGATGAATATAAATTAATTAATTTTAAAAAAAGCTTCAGGAGAAAAAGAAAAAACACGAAAACTGTCTTTCTTGAAATTAAAAACAATGCATATTTGATGACTGCAGTAAGCTATATAACCCCAGCTAGGTGCTACTTTATAGTATGTTCATTCTACTCACTGAGGTTTATGCCTAAAGTCAGACTTGCGTTCATGGATATGTATATATCAGCGGCCTTGCTATTGGAAATATTTGGATTAAGTTCATTAGTGAATCAATAAAATGGGGGGAAAGGCATAGAAAGCAATCATGGATACCAGAGACAGAGTGGGAGGGGGTGGGGCACGGCAGAGGGTGAGAGATAGGGAATCAAGGATGGCAAAAAAAGCAAAATATACAGGAAACAAGAAATGGAAAATTATTTGTTGATGATAACATGTATGTTGATGTGCTTGATTGAGCCAATATACAGTGTATTCTGGATGGGAAATCTCATTTTGTATATTGTAATGATGTATAGTGAATGAATGTAAATAAATAAATTTAAATTTAAAAAATTCATAACTTCAGCCTCTTTTGAAAAATCAGATTTGGCAACATTGGTTCTTCCATCTGTGTAGCAATAAGCAGCATATCCCATGACAGGGCTGAGCTCCTTTCATGTGACCATGTGGACTCTTTACCTACCAGACTCCTATGAACATCCACACTTGTGACTCCTCTGTCTCCCCCTAGAGAATCTGGCAAAGCTTGGGCTGGGTTTCAATTCCACTAAAATTGCCCTTGCAATTAAGTTAAAGCAACTCCTTGCCAAAATGTTTTCACCTTTGACACTTAAACGTAGAATCCCCCAAATTTAGCACAAACTAGCAAGTCCTCTACGCTTGTTTTGCAATTTGGATTTTTGCAAGGCATGGGGCAACTCAACTGGGGCTTGGCAGAAGCCCCAGAATTTTGGCAGCCCTGTTGGTACTGATGTCATGAGTGTCCCCTGCCATAAAGCATCCTCATTACCAACTCAGGCCAGCCAAACTCAAACAAATGGAGCTAAAAAAACAGACTAACAGGCTGCCTGAGCTTCAAAACACTGCATAAAAATACTCAGAAAAACAATCTAGTGCTTAGGACCACATCCAAGAATGAAAATCATTATTACTAATTGTTAATCATCCCTTTCCCTGCTCACAATTTGCCTGCTAAAAACAATCTTTTTTCAAAATAAAATGAATAGCTCTAAAACATACATTAGTGACATAACCTAATCATCTAGCATTCTTTTGCCATTTCTCATTAACCTTTGTTTAACCTTTTATTTAGCCACTCCTTCATTTAAATGTTCTCTTAGGGGACCAGTAAGTGGCATGGTGGTTAAGGCACTAGGTTCCCACATGGTCAGTGACGGTTCAAGTCCTGGACCTGGCGGCTAGCTTTCTCACTTGCCCTCTCTCTTTCTCTCCAGTCAAACTGAAGAACGATAATAAACAAATAAATTTAAACAAATAATTCTCAAAATAAATCATCTCTTCTCCTTACTTTCCCTTACAAACAGCTTTATCGAGAGATAGTTTACATATAATTCACCTATTTAAGGTATTCAGTATAGCGTATTCTAATATATTCACAAAGTTGCAAATCATAGCTATAGTCCATGTTAGGTTATTTTCATATATTTCCAAAATAAACTTCATATCCTTTAGCATCATTCTGCATTTCCTCCAATCTCTGTAGCCCTAGCCAACTCTAACCTGCCTTCTGTGTCTATAACAGAGTTGCCTCATCTGAGCATCTCGTGAAATCACATTATACGTCATCCTCTGTAACTAGCTTTTCACTGAGCATAGTGTTCTTCAGTTGCATCCATGATGTACCACATATCAGAACTTCATGCTCTTTGTTGCAGGATGAAGTTCCGTTCTGTGGACATGCCACATTGTATTTATTGGACCTTAGGTTTGTTTCTATTTTTTGGCTATTAGGAATAATGCTACTATGAACATTTGTGCATGACTGTTTTTGTACATACATGCTTTTGTTTCTCTTAGATATATATATATACATAGGAGTGGAATTTCTGCATCATTAGGTAACTCTACGTTTAATATTTTGAACAATTGACAAGGTTTTTTTTTGCAATTTTTTGAGGGCATTTGTTTGTTTTGGCATTATTTACTTTCTTTCTTATTGTTTTTTGTTTATTGTTTTTCGTTTGCCATAGGGCACATACTCTCCTAGGAAGAGACAGAGAGAGAAGAAAAGTGAGAAACCACCCCCAGGAAAGACTTCCATGCCACAATCTCTTCTGTTCCATTTTCCTCTCAGAATTTTGGGCATGCATGCACACGTGCCTGGCATGTTTTTTAAGCCACTGCATCTGGTACTGGAACTACTCAGCTGGGACCAGTAGTTAGCGTAATGGCTATGTCGCTGGACTCCCATGTAGTCAACCGCGGTTCGCGTCCCAGACCCGGTGGCTTAAAACTCATGCCAGGCGCGTGTGCATGCGTGCCCAAGATCCTGAGAGGAGAATGGAGGAGAAGGGATTGCAGCATGACCATCCCTCCTGGGGGTGATTTCTCGCTTTCTCTCTCTCTGTCTCTCTCTGTCTGTCTGGCGAGTGCACGCGCCTTATAGCAAAAACCTCTCCAAAAAAAAAGAAAAAAAAAGGAACTACTTAGCTGGTCATACAGTATCCAGTCCACTTAATCTCCATGCCTCCTGCTGTTCCCAGAACTGACAAACTTTTCAAAAGTGGTTTGCACCAGTTTATGTTCCAACCAGCAATGGAAGAGTTCAAATTTCTCCAACTCTTGTCTATTCTTACTATTTTTTTTGGGGGGGGGGAGAGGTTTTCGCTATGGGGCGCATGCGCTCGCCAGACAGACAGAAAGACAGAGAGACAGAAAGTGAGAAATCACTCCCCAGGGGGGATGGTCACGCCACAATCCCTTCTCCTCCATTCTCCTCTCAGGATCTTGGGCATGCACGCACACGCACCCAGCGTGAGTTTTAAGCCACCCGGTCAGGGACGCAAACCGTGGTCGACTATGTGGGAGTCCAGCGACATAGCCATTACGCTAACTGCTGGTCCCTATTCTTACTATTTTTATTCATATATTATCTTCTTTCTTCCATTAACTCTCCCCAGATTTCAAGTGAAATTCCTAATGCTTGTGTCATTGGGGAAGTGGGGTGGCATTTAATTTTAGAGTGAACTCTAAGTTAGCTTTTCCTTTCAGAGAATCCATTGGAAAAATCATACTACTGAGTTGCCCTCACTCTCCTAAATCACATTTGTTTCCATAGCTTAAACCTGAGTCTCTTGAGTACATAGTCTAGATATTTTAAATACTTACAAAATAATCTAATCATTTAAATTAAAGCCACAGATATGGAGTTTTGGTACTGCAAAGAGTATTCCTTCATGATGCCTTCATTTTATAGATGAGGATGCTTAAGCCAAACCAAAGGATTTGTGTGAACAAGGCCATATAGCTGTTTACTACAGAACAAGGCTAAAACCCAGGTCTCTGACCCATATCAGTTCGCCCTGAGGCCCCTCAGCCAGTTGTGCTTAGCAAACACTGGAGCAGTTATAATTTCAAGAACAAGAACTATATCCATACATATAGCAAGCAAAGTGAAGAATTAGATGATCCTAACTCATAGACATAACTTAACTTGCCCTGCATGGTATTTTTTTTTTAATGTCATAAAAACCACATCTTTTTTCCTCTAATTATTTTATTTAATTTTATTTATTCATCATTTATTTTCATTTGACCAGAGGGAGAGAGAGCAAGAGAGAGAGAGAAAGTGAGAAAGCAAGCCATCAGGTCTAGGACTTGAACCATGGTTGGCCATGTGGGAGTGTCCGATGCCTTAACCACCATGCCACCTACTGGGCCCACTCTGTATGGTATTTTAAGACTTTTTTCAATAGTCACCAACTAATGGGAACAGCACATGGCGTAATAGTTACATCGCTGGACTCTCATGTTGTCGACTGAGGTTGGAATCTTGAATCTCATGGCTTAAAACGCATGGCAGGTACATGTGCACGCATGCCCAAAATCCCAAGAGAAGAATGGAGGAGAAAGGATTGCAGCATGGCCATCCTCCCTGGGGAGAGATTTCTCGCCTTTTGTCTCTCTGTCTCTCCATTGAGCGCATGTGCCCTATAGCAAAAATCTCTCTTTCTAAAAAAAATAGGTGCCAACTAGAAAAAAGGAGGAGATTCCACCTCCCCAACCTGTTAACCTTAGACCCATGCTTTTGAAACTGAGCAAGGACCTCCTAATGTGTTTTCTCAGGTTCTTGAAATATAAGGTCCATTTACATTATAATGGCCCAGAGTAAGAAGTAAGTCTTCAGATTTTTGGTTATGATAATGATCAACAGGACCATGAATGAGGGCCATTTGACCTCTAAAACTCTCACTTAAATGAAAGATAAGGTTTTCATTTCAGTATGTAAGATGTTTTTATAGGCCGGAAACTGCTGGTTGTGAGCCCAAAGACTCCAGGCTGAATGGCTCCAGACAGCTGAAGAGAAATTTGATTATCTAAGGCCTAACCAATCAAGAATGCCCAAGAGAGGATCATGCTCTCTTGAACCAATCACTGAACTAATCATGTACCTGGGACCTCTGCCCCTAATTTTTGCCCTTAAAAACTCATGTGAGGCACATCACGGGGAGACCAGGTCTTTTCAGAATGAGCTGCCTGCTCTCCTTGCTTTGCACTTTGCAATAAAGCTGGACTTTCCTTCATCCCACCATGTGCCTATGGTTTAGTTTCATAGCACTTGGGCGAGTGACCCTGATTTGAGTTTGCTAACACTTTCTGCTTAAATTTTGTCTTAAACAGGTTCAATAGTACCCCTGGTACTCACCAAGTGGGCCTCACTCCTCGTGCTACCTGCCTAGTTCCTGAAAGTATTTGAAGTTAGAGTCCCCAGTCCAGACAATTGAGACGTATGTGATAGGCAGGTGCATATACTGCCTCAAAAAGTAACCCCACTGTTCACGGCCCAGATTAAAATAGAAAAACCAGACATAGAGCTTCTAGTCGTCAGTTGAGATCGTCTCAAGAGTTTCAGGGCTTATTGGGGGAGTGTCAAAGGAGGGATGAGGTCATGGGGCTTCTGTGGGCCTTACTTGTTTCCAAAGAGTGCCCCCTAGTTCACTCTGCTGCAGCCTCTTCTCATCAGTGGGTGGACTGGCCATGGCAACCTTCAGGCCCCACCCGATCCCAGGCCAACAGATCCTGTGGAACAAAACATTCTACAGACTGAAATCCTCTGCCACCTGCTCTCCCCAGACTCACATGTTGATGTTGACTGTGAAAAACACCACGCTGCCCATTGTTAAGTTTTTCACAAACTCTCAGCCCTTGGAGATAACCAAAGCTCAGCCTGCACCTGGGTCCCGAATCACAGGCAGTTGAGACCACAGTGCTTGGTGTCAAACAGATGCAGGTTTGCAGGGCCCGCCCCGCCCATTACTAGCTGTAAGCACTCGGGCAACTTCCTTTTCCTCTCTGAGCCACATCTGTAAAGTGGGGAGAAGGAAAACCAACTCTGAAGAATATCGTCAAGACTAAAGCAAGCGGCACTAGAAGAGCAGGCTGTACTGTCTGGAGCACAGAAAGAGCACAATAAATATTGGCTCTATTATTGCTAGTGAACTCCCACAGTACCCTTGAAAAATCTAACATCTATATATCTTCATAAAAATCATATGCTGTCAGAACTAGAGAAGTCCTTGGAGACCATCTAGTTCACTAAACTTATGAGAAAAGCAGTTTCCTCCTCCTCAAGACGAGGTGATGGCCCTGACCAGCGTGTGGTCCCATCAGTCTAGGGTTTTGTCAAAGCCCTTATTGTATAAAGCAAGGCACACCTGCAGACACCAGAGTACATCGGCCCAAGGGGTAGGCCTTACTGTTATGCTAAAGAGTCACCTTTCCTGCAGTTTTGGCTTACTACTTAATAGTCAGAGCTTAAGAGGTCCCTGGGTGAGGCTCTGAGACAAATGAGCTCCTAGCATACGTGGGAGGGCATGATTTATATCCTGTCCCTCTTTGCCAGAGTCGCCCAAGTGTGTGAGGAGTGGGACAGACAGCTCCAGGGTTGGAGTTCAGCACAGCTGTGAAAACAGCCTGTCTCCATGGCTTCCCTCTGCTCTTTGGCACAAAGGCCTTCCAGAGCTCCAAGCAGAGGAGGAGCTACTCTTCAATGGAGAGAGTGTAAAAGGAAAAGCTGCCATTGTATGAATTCGAAGTCACTAACCAGGTTTTCCCCTCTTTCTTTGAAGTTAGGGGTCACTGGAATCCATGTGAGTGTAAAGTAATGAGGGGGGAATAATAGATTAAGAATCTTTAAGGAAAATTTTACTGTGTACCATGATCACCAGTTCCCAGGGCCTGTCTAGTATAAGCAGGTTTAAGAGATGGAAACAACCCAAGTGTCTGTGGATAGATGGCTGGACAAGGAAATTGTGGTTTCATAAATACATACATATAAAAGGAGATCCTGCCCTTGGCAGCAACAAGCATGGCCCTAAAGGACATTAAGCTAAATGAAATAAGCCAGATACATAAAGGAAAATACTGCATGATTTGACTTACATGTGGAATTTTAAAAAATAAGTAAGTAAGTAAAATACACAGAAACAGTCACCAGAGGTGAAAGGTGGGAAGGAAATGGGGAGAGGTAGGTCAAAAGGTGTGAAGGTACAGATCTGTAGCTTGAGTCAGTCTACAGATGCAATGTACACTAGGATTACAGTCTCGTATGACACACTGGAAGTTGGCTAAGAAAGCAGATGTTAAGTGCTCCTGCCACACCAAAAAAAAAAAAAAAGTAACTGTGGGATAATGGATATGCTCATTGGCTTCACGAGAGTAACCATTGCATTATGGATATCAGAACATCATGTTGTACACCTTAAATACATACAATTTGGGGGTCCAGCAGCTGGTGCGGTGGTAAAGGTGCTGGATCCCACAGGGCCTACTGCGCATTCGGTCCCAGACCACATGACTTGAAAAACACACATGCAGGACCAGCAGATGGCATAATGATTACGTTGCTGGACTCTCATGTAATCGACCACAGTTCAAGTCCTGGATTGGGCAGCTTAAAATTCACACTGGGCGCTTGTGTGTGCGTGCCCAAAATCCCTAGAGGAGAATAGAGGAGAGAGATTGTGGCATGGCCATCCCCTCCTGTGGGGGGATTTCTTGCTTTCTGTCTCTCTGTCTTTCTCTGTTTCTCTGGCAGGTACACACACCCTATAGCAAAAATCTCTCTAAAAGAAAAACACACATTCATGTCCAATATCCCAAGAGGAAACTAGAAAAGGGATTGCACTGTGGCCATCTCCCCTGGGGAGTGACTTGTCACTTTCTCCCTCTCTCTGTCTCTTTCCAGTAAATACACACACGTCCTGTAGCAAAAAGCTACATAAATAAATACATAAATCAGAGTAATAATTTTTTCAAAGCCACACATGGGCTTTAAAGGTCTAAAACCTTAAGCTAACGTGCTGGGCCAGGCTCTGTCCAACTCTCCCCCTTGTCCATGTTCCAGCTCTGGGCTCCAGCCTTCCCCTCCTTTATGTCTCAGGACTTACACATCCTGTTCTCTCAGAACGAACTCCCACCACCACTTCCTCTATCCCAGTGCATTCTTCAGAAAGCTAGTTTCTACTCATCTTCAAGGTTAAAATTCAGGTAAAATGTCTCTTCCATTAGGAAGCCTTCCCTGCCCTCCCAACCAAATTCAGTGCCAGCTTCCCACAACTGCCACTCCTGATGGCAAGGGCTTCCCTGACTTGCTCCTCACTGCACTCTCAGGGCTCAGCTCAGTTTCCTCTACGTAGTAGAGGCTCACTTTGATTTAAAACAAGAGTAAATGTGGATATCACACCTGGTCCACAATACTCAGGACTTTCTTCTTCACAGGGCTCAGGTTTCCCAAGTCTAGATGTACAGAACTGGAAAAACAACCACCTCTTTGCAAAGTTTGACTGACTAAGAAGAGTCATAGAGTGCGTAAGAATGATTGATCCAGGCAACATTTATTAAAGTCTTACTATGTGCCAGGAAATGTGCTCACCACCACCACAGGGGAGTCAAAGATGATTCAGCCCTGCCCCTACCTGGCAGACAGATACCCAGTGGATATTAAACTTGGGACTCTTTCAAAGATGACATACCCTGCAACAAAAGTGTCCCCTTCCTTTCAGTTCGCGTGCTCATTTTTCTCTTGTGTGGCAGAATAGAAAAGGCAAAATTGCGCTTGCCTATCCCCTATCAAAAAAAAAAAAAATAAAAATCACTTAAAAGGAGATCTTAGGACCAGCAGTTGGTGTAATGGCTATGTCACTGGACTTCCATGTAGTCAACCAGTTTGAGTCCCAGACCCGGTGGCTTAAAGTCACGCCGAGTGTGTGTGTATGCTTGCCCAAGATCTCAAGAGGAGAATGGAGAAGGGATTGCAGCTTGGCCATCCCCCCATGGGGGGTGATTTCTTGCTTTCTGTCTCTCTGTCTCTCTCTGTCTTTCTGGCAAGTGTATGAGCACTATAGCAAAAACCTGTAAAAAAAAAAAAAAGCAGATCTTTTCTATAACAAATGTCTAGATGTTGTCATGGAGACTTAGAGAGGAGGTAAGATTGACACTTTGAGTCTGAGGACCTACTGAGAGAGAAGCAGGACCAAGACACCAATTCTAAATAACTTCTGACTTTGATCACATATTTTGCAACATTTTTTAGTTCTACTCTGTGCCAGACATCATTTTAAGTAGCAGTGAAAGAGTAGAAAACAAAATTGATGGAAATCCCAGCCTATGTGGAGCTTACTTTCTAATGGTAAAAGACAAACAATAAAATAAAAGCATGGTGGGCCAGCTAGTAACCTGGTTTTTAAAGCAGGATGAATTCCACGTGGACAATGGAGCAGTTCAAGTCCTAGACCCAGAGGCTTGAAACACATGCCAGATGTCTGTGCTCACACGACCAAAATCCTGAAAGGAAGGAGAAATGGAGAAGGGATTATAGCGTGATCATTCCCTATAGGGAGTGCTTTTTTGCCTTCCCTATCTCTGTTTCTGTCTCTCTCTGGTGAGTACATGCACCCTCTGGCAATTTTTAAAAAATAAATCAAATCAAATAAAAGGATGGTATATGAGGTAGAAATAAGTGCTATGTAGAGGGGCCAGCAGGTGGCATGGTGGGTGAAGGCGCTAGTCTCCCACATGGTCAGCCGTGGTTTGAGTCCCGGACCCAGTGGCTTGCTTTCTCTCTCTGTCTCTCTCAGGTGAACCCAATCACAAAATTTAAAAAATAATAATAATAACAAATAAAATTAAATAAACAATTCTTTAAAAATTTAATAAGTACTACAGAGAAATAAAAAAGGAAAGGAAGAGAAATTGAGTTGATGGAAGTAGAGTGAGTGTAATCTGCCTTGCTCCCTCAGGAAAGGTCTCTCTAAAAGGCTTACATTTAAAGGTGAAAGGGGGGACCAGCAGTTAGCGTAATGGCTATGTCGCTGGACTCCCACGTAGTCGACTGCAGTTCAAGTCTCGGACCCAGTGGCTTAAACTCACGCCGGGCGCGTGTGCATGTGTGCCCAAGATCCGAGAAGAGAATGGAGGAGAAGGGATTGCGGCATGGCCATCCCCCCTGGGGGATGGTTTCTCGCTTTCTGTCTCT
>NW_006198558.1:623265-624401 GCF_000334495.1 Tupaia belangeri chinensis | reverse complement strand
CTATAGCAAAAACCTGTAAAAAAAAAAAAAAGCAGATCTTTTCTATAACAAATGTCTAGATGTTGTCATGGAGACTTAGAGAGGAGGTAAGATTGACACTTTGAGTCTGAGGACCTACTGAGAGAGAAGCAGGACCAAGACACCAATTCTAAATAACTTCTGACTTTGATCACATATTTTGCAACATTTTTTAGTTCTACTCTGTGCCAGACATCATTTTAAGTAGCAGTGAAAGAGTAGAAAACAAAATTGATGGAAATCCCAGCCTATGTGGAGCTTACTTTCTAATGGTAAAAGACAAACAATAAAATAAAAGCATGGTGGGCCAGCTAGTAACCTGGTTTTTAAAGCAGGATGAATTCCACGTGGACAATGGAGCAGTTCAAGTCCTAGACCCAGAGGCTTGAAACACATGCCAGATGTCTGTGCTCACACGACCAAAATCCTGAAAGGAAGGAGAAATGGAGAAGGGATTATAGCGTGATCATTCCCTATAGGGAGTGCTTTTTTGCCTTCCCTATCTCTGTTTCTGTCTCTCTCTGGTGAGTACATGCACCCTCTGGCAATTTTTAAAAAATAAATCAAATCAAATAAAAGGATGGTATATGAGGTAGAAATAAGTGCTATGTAGAGGGGCCAGCAGGTGGCATGGTGGGTTAAGGCGCTAGTCTCCCACATGGTCAGCCGTGGTTTGAGTCCCGGACCCAGTGGCTTGCTTTCTCTCTCTGTCTCTCTCAGGTGAACCCAATCACAAAATTTAAAAAATAATAATAATAACAAATAAAATTAAATAAACAATTCTTTAAAAATTTAATAAGTACTACAGAGAAATAAAAAAGGAAAGGAAGAGAAATTGAGTTGATGGAAGTAGAGTGAGTGTAATCTGCCTTGCTCCCTCAGGAAAGGTCTCTCTAAAAGGCTTACATTTAAAGGTGAAAGGGGGGACCAGCAGTTAGCGTAATGTCTATGTCGCTGGACTCCCACGTAGTCGACTGCAGTTCAAGTCTCGGACCCCGGGGCTTTAACTCCCCCCGGGCGCGTGTGCATGTGTGCCCAAGATCCGAGAAGAGAATGGAGGAGAAGGGATTGCGGCATGGCCATCCCCCCTGGGGGATGGTTTCTCGCTTTCTGTCTCT
>NW_006198558.1:609419-623137 GCF_000334495.1 Tupaia belangeri chinensis | reverse complement strand
AGCAGCACTAAAGTCACCAAAGTCACTGAACAGAAGAAAGAACTGCCCTGGGGGTATGCAGTGCCCTAGAGACGTGCCCACAGTGGGGATCCAACCCAGCCCAGGCAGGATGTCTCTCCAGTTTGGTTTGCAGCATCTTCTACCCTTTAGAGCTGCCTCCCCGACCAGCAGCACCCTGGGATCACAGCAATACAGTTAGACACTATATCAATATTGTAAATCCAAGGAGGTCTGGGATATGGATGTAAGAGTAGGGGACAGGTCAGTGGCCGATATGTGTATTATCACTGGCTGGCAAGGGGCTAGGCAGGGAGAGAGGCTCCCTTATTATACACGTAATGGGAATATTAGACGGGTCCGTATCATATACAGTGCAACAGACCCCTAGAAAAGGAAACTACCGCTGCATTGAAAATGAAAGGGAGATGTTTTAGGAGAGTAGAGAGGTGTTTTGGGAAGGCCTTATAAAGAACAGTACTTAAAGTAGACATTTGTTTTTTCTTAAAAGTTTTTTTGTTTTGTTTTTTGTTTGTTTGTTTTTGCTATAGGGCGCATGCGCTCGCCAGAGAGAGAGAAACAGAGAGACAGAAAGCGAGAAATCGCCCCCCCAGGGGGGATGGCCACACCACAATCCCTTCTCCTCCATTCTCCTCTTGGATCTTGGGCACGCACGCACACGCATCAGGCGTGAGTATTAAGCCACCGGGTACGAGAGGCTAACCGCGGTCGACTACATGGGAGTCCAGCGACATAGACATTACACTAATTGCTGGTCCCTATAGTAGAGGTTGAATCAAAAAAGTACAGAGGTCTTGCAGGCTTTTAGAAAAAATTTTAAAACATAAAAGTGAATTCAATTGACAAGAGCAGTGGTGCAGCAGTAACACAGTATTCTGCAAAGCTGAAACCAGAGAAAGGTCCTAGGTTCATATTCTGGAACCTCCTTATATTTGCCAGAGTTCAAGGAGGTGTACACATGCCTATGGTCCTGGCCAGCTGAGGCTGGGAGTGGATTATAGCATGAAGACCCTATTGGATATGTCTGTTAGTCTCTACTTATCTATAATCTATCTATCTATCTATCTATCTATCTATCTATCTATCTATCTATCTATCAACCTATCTATCTATCTATCTATCTATCTATCTATCTATCTATCTATCTATATCTATCTATCTATCTATCTATCTATCTATCTATCTATCTATCTATCTATCTAAAGAAGTAAATGATTAAATGATCATTTTAAAGAGCATCCTTGAACCTGAGTCAAGAAAGCAACACCGGGACCAGCAGTTAGCGTAATGGCTATGTCGCTGGACTCCCACGTAGTCGACCGTGGTTCGCGTCCCGGACCCGGTGGCTTAAAACTCACGCCGGGCGCATGTGCGTGCGTGCCCAAGATCCCGAGAGGAGAATGGAGGAGAAGGGATTGCGACGTGACCATCCCCCCTTGGGGGTTGATTTCTCGCTTTCTGTCTCTCTGTCTCTCTCTGTCTGTCTGGCGAGCGCACGCGCCCTATAGCAAAAAAAAAACCTCTCCAAAAAGAAAAGAAAAGAAAAAAAGAAAGCAACACTGTAAATGTCCTAAGGACTTCAGGTTCTTTGGAACATTAGAGGTGCTCTAAGACTAGGGAATTGGGTGGAGGTGGAGTGAGAGAGACTGGCACAGAGTTTGAAGAAAAAGTGATTCAACTGATCTCTCAAAGAAGCAGCAGGACATTTTGGGGTCCTGGCTTTTAGGAGACTGGGTTCTACCACGTGTGAGTTACATGACAGCTAGTAAGTCCCTGCACATTACACACTGTAATCCCCTTTCTCATACTAGTAGTCTGGATGGCCTCAAGCCTTCTTCCTGCTCAAACATTCAGTGACTCCAAGATCAATTGCAGAATGACACACTAGTCCTCTAATAGTTGCATGCCCAAGAGAAAGACACAGCTATGTTCACCAAAAATGTGTGTACAATTGAGTACTGTTCATTGTAGTCGAAAAAAAAAAAAAAAAACCAGACATCCAAAACCAGTAGAACAGGTGAATAAGTTGCGCTATATCTACAGGTGAATAACATAATGCAGTAAGAATGAAAAAATTATGATTACGTGTACAGCATGAATGAATCTTACAAACAGGACCCAGACACCTGTGAGTACATGCTATGTGAGCCTGCCTTAACAAAGTTCAAAAATAAGAAAACTTGATTGGTAAGATTAGAAGTAGTCAGGTTAATAGTTATCCTGACCAGGGAGTGGCGACAAAGGAAGATATGAGTGGGGCTCCACTTTTGACTGTAAGAATTCATGGAGCTGCTCTCTTACATGACGTGCCATTTTCTGTAATTATGTTACACTTTCAGTAAAAATTTACTTAAAAAAAATTTATAAGAAAACATAGGTGGGACTAGCAGTTGGTGTAATGGCTATGTTATTGGACTCCCATGTAGTTGACTACAGTTCGAGTCCTGGACCTGGTGGCTTAAACTCATGCCAGGCACGTGTGCATGCGTGCCCAAGATCCCTAGAGGAGAATGGAGGAGAAAGGATTGTGGCGTGGCCATCCCTCCTGGGGGTGATTTCTCACTTTCCGTCTCTCTGTCTCTCTTTCTGGCAAGTGCACGCACCCTATAGCAAAACCTCTCCAAACAAACAAAAAAAAGAAAGAAAGAAAACATAGGAGACTATCTTCAAGATTTTTCTTAACAAAATTCTCTTGGGGCCATCGGGTGGCTTGGTGGTTAAGAGCACTGGAATGTTACATGGCCGACTGTGGTTCGAGTCCTGGCGGTACAAACATTCACTTTCTCTCTCTCTCTCTCTCTCTCTCTCTCATTCTGTTTCTCTCTGGTCAAATTACAAATAAAGTTAAATAAAATGATTCTTTAAAAAAAAAAAAAAGAAAGAAAACATTTTCTTATACTATCCAAGGAGGTTAGACACTCTATGGCCGACTGTTTGGTTTTTGAGTCCTAGACCCAGTGACTTGAAAAACACTCCAGGTGCATGTGCATGTGTGCCCAAAACCCTTTCAGAGTAATTGAGAAGGAACTGCAGCCTGACTATTCCCCATGGAGGGAGGAGGCTCTCTTGCATTCTCACTCACTCTCTCTCTCTCTTCCTTTGCCAAGCACACACTCTCCCTAATAAATTAAAACACACACATACAGAGAATGCAAATCATTAAAGAAGAAAAAACAGGGCAAGCAGGTGGTGTGGAGGTTAAGGCAGCTGGGTCCCATATGGCCAACTGGGCTGTTCAAGTCCTGGACCTCACGGCTTGAAAATCATACTAGGCATGTGTGAATATGTGCCCAAAATCACAAGTGCAGAATGGAGAAGGAATTTGGTGTGGTCGTTCCCCCAAGGAATGATTTCTGACTTTCTCTCTCTGGTAAGTGCATACGCTATAGAGCAAAGAAAAGAAAAAAAGAAAGGAAGAAAGGAAGGGAGATGAATTTAATTACATAGACTGTTTATTTTATTGTAATTAATGATTTACATATAATCATTACACATCTTTGTAGAATACAGAATGTCTTTAAAAGCATGTATGCAACGTGTAATAAGCAAATCAAGGATATAAACATATTCGCCACCTTCAACATTTAACATGAAGTGGTGAACATTTGACACCCACTCCAATGGTTATTCTGCAACTATGCACTGGGTTGTCTATGAAAGTCTTTACTGTGAGATACAGTTCTAAAGAAAATCATATTGATTCAAAATCAGGCCACAAACAATCCCTTACATTCACAAAGATAATATTAACATAGCCAATGAAAGAAAAATTTGTCATGTCTGTGTAGAGGACTATGGGAGATAAGAGTTTATAATCTGAAAAACATACATGGGTATTTTGGTTCAGCAAGAGATAGGTGAAAGTGTACAGAACAACTCATTAGAAAGAGAAAGAAAAATAATATTTTACTAACACATTGTAAGTTCTTATAAGACCATAGTACTGCACTATGCATATAGAAATAAGCCTTAGAGAAAGCAAAGCTAAAACAAAATTGGAAAGAGATGTTTACAGGTGAACACATGGTAAGCCAATGATTTGGTGATTTATAGTCTTTATAAAGTTTTTTATTTTAGCCTTTTTTGGAATTCATTCCAAAGAAAAGATGCAGTTGTAACATTTTGGACTTTTCCTCTGTTACTAGTTTTATACAATGAGTAATGGTTATAGTAAATAGATAAATTCAAACCTGTGGAGACAACTGCCCATCAAATAATTGGTGGATTTGTATTAAAACCTGCTTGAGTGTAGAATTGTTGAATTTACATCTAGTCCCAACATTCAATGTTACTATCAATATGTGTGGACTTATCCCTTTTCATTACATAGACTTTTTTTTAAATTAACAGGGAAACTGAAACAATACTAGCAGTGAATCTGTAAACAACTTCAGCATTAGGAACAACTACACGAGCAGGTTACGTTCATATGGCTGTGAACTATGCCAAGTCCTTTGCAAACAATTATCCTGTTAAACCCTTGGCACTATTTCATGATGTCAGCATGTCATGAAATTCTCATTTTGCAGATGGATAAGTTGAGGTTTGGGGATTTAAATTGCTACCTAAAGGCATTTGACTGGTGAATAGAAGAGCCAGTATTTGAACTCAGGTGGATCTGACTTCTGGGCTTTTCCTCACTCCTCAGTTGACAAAGGAGATTTAGAGGCCAACGTGGGAGAGAGGGAAGGCCACAGGTTGCAGGTCTACATACTATTTCAAACAGAGCAGATAATAAAGTTATGATGCAATGCCACCACTCCTCCAAGATAAGGAGCCAATGGGGCAGCTAGAACTCTCCTGCCAATGGGGTAGAGTAAGTGCGAAGGATGGGATTATGAATTTGAGAATTGAGGGGAGGGTGGATTTCTCCATTTCATTCCCTGTGCCTGCTGTTGTCAGAGTAATGATGGCTTTCACAGTTCCTCGAAAGGAACAGTCTACTCAAACTGGTTTGCTCCCCCTGGTGTTGGCTCAACATACGTGGTTCATTCAAACCTCTGAACGCACATTCTCCCACCTAGAAGAACTTTTTCTTCTTCTTCTAGCTAATTCTGTTATCCTTCCAGGCTCTGGTGAACCCACACCTAGCCTCTGAAGTTGGCCTCTGTTATTGTAGGCTAACACTGTCCAATAGGATTTATAATGAGAATGCTAATTTGGCCCTGTCCAATATGGCGGTCACAAGCCACACATTGTTATTGAGCATCTGAAAAAAAAAAAATCGGATTTTTCATTTCATTTCATTTTGCTTAATTTACATTTAAATAGCTTTGTGTGGCTAATGGCCACCATATTGGACCGTACAGCTTTAGACTACAAGCCTCCTGGATTATATTCCTTCAAGAGCTAAATACAAAGTTCATTGGTTCTCAAACGATTTTACTTCTCTAAGCCTTGTCTTTGGAACCAGGTCGTTAGTATAAAATAAAAGAGTTAAATATAGAAAAAAAAGTCTACAGGTGTGGCACTACTGTTAATATACAGAACTGAACACAGAGGAAATCAGTCTCACTGAATTCCTACTGAAATCAATTGCTGGGGGACCAGCAGACAGTTTAATGGTTATGTCGCTGGACTCCTATGTAGCTAACCGTTTTTTAAGTCCCAGACCCGGTGGCTTAAACCTCATGCTGGGTGCATGTACATACATGTCCAGAATTGCAAGGGGAGACTGAAGGAGAAGGAACTATGGCGTGGCCACCCCTCCAGATGTTTCTCTGTCTCTCCAGCGAGTATACATGCCCTATAGCAAAAATCTCTCTCAAATAAAAAAATCAATTGCTGGCTCAAAATAGAGGCAGAACACAGGACCTGGAATGCTTAGAATCCTAAGTAGCTGATGTTCCACCATCAAGGCATGAACTGAAATGTGGATCCAGGGGAAAAGCAAATAGTTCTGCTGAAACAGAAGTCGGTAACCAGGGCTCACATAAGAGCAGACTCTAGTCCTGATCAGAACTTAAACTCTTCTGGGTCCATTCTGCCATTTCCGGGAATCCTCCACCCCAGAAGTGCTGCAGGTCTGAGGCAGAGCCAGCTGGAAGGAGCAGAACGCCTTGGGGTGCTAATTAGCTTCATTAACGGTAACATTCCCCAGAGCTTTTGAATTTTCCCTTCCCTCATCCAGTCTTGGAAACTGGGAACGCCTCGCTGGAATCTGCACTGCAGTAATGACTGAACAGCAGAAGCTGAAAGAAGTGGAGGCTCAGCTTTGATGTGGCCCTGTCACCCCAGCTTGTCCTTAGGCTCTGCTTGCCGTGTAGGTGTTTCCCATGGGGACAGGCAATGAGGTCGGCAGGGGGCAGCTGGAGCATTATCAGCAACAGACAGAAAGAAGGGGCAGTGAGCTCCTTGGGACAGGAAGACGAAAGAAATGATGGGGTTAAGGCTTATTAAAGAATGTTATGGGCAGAGGGCAGCAGGTGGCAAGGTGGTAAAGGCTGGATCCCACATGACTGACTGTGGTTTGAATCCTGGATTCAGCAGCTTAAAAAACACACTGGGCATGTATTCATGTATGTCCAAAATCCTGAGAGGGGAATGAAAGAGAAGGGATTGTAATGTGGCCATTGCCCCTGGGAAGGTGGTTATTTCATCCTCTCTCTCTCTCTCTCTCTTTCTCTCTCTTTGGCTAACACATACAACATAATACAAAGATTAAAAAAAAAAAAAAAAAAACTGAATGTTCAGGCCCAGCCAGTGTCATGGTGGTTAAGGAAGCTGGAATCCATGTGGCCAATTGCACAGCTCACATCCCGGACCTGGTGGCTTGGGGCAAAAAAGAATGTTCATCATATCCTTCTAAGACCCAGGTTTTCCCATAGCTCAAACAGGAATTTTGAAGTAGATTAAGGTCATGTTGCATGGTGAAGATAGAGTTAAAGGGAGAAGATTAGGAGAGACTGGAATCGTGCCAAGCAGTCTATATATTGGGCAGCATCCCTGTGTGGAGAGCAGAGGGACCCTACTACCTTCCTTCAAGGTGAAGTGGGATACAGAAAAATAGAGATACCAACTATTACCAGGATGCCCAAGCTGCACCTGGAAGATGCCCTTGGGCTGGCTCAGGATGGACAGGAAGAGCAGGATGGTACCTAGATACCTGAACACGTCGTAGGTGGGCACTCCAGGATGGCATCAGCCCTTCCCCAGTCTACAAGGAGGAAGTATCTGGGGGCTATCTGCTGTGGCCCACCATCTGCAGTAAATGCCAGGCCCTACATCCTGTACCATTCCCAACTCCTACCCCAACCCCCCTTCATCTCCACCAAGAGAGGGGCACACTGAGGTTAAAGACCTGACATAAAAATAATGCATCTTCTTACAACCTCCTTCAGGGAAAAGATAACCTCCCATCTGTTCTCTAAGAGTTCTGTCCTTTCTGTCTGTCCCCTTTGAGACAAGCTCAGTAGATGCAGTCTGCTGTCACTCTCTACTGTCTCCACACTGACTCTTCCCTCACCAAACCACATCCCTGCACAGAGACCCCATGACGCTCCAGTTGCCAAACTGAACAGACACTACCAAGGCTTCATTTTACCTGTCCTCTGAGATGACCCATCCCTCTCTCCCTCCATGAACTACCCTCCTCCCTAGGCCTTCTTTATGCAGTGTTTTTCTCGCTTTTACACACACTCTAGTCCCCTCTTCTTTTCCCTCCCCCTCCCTGTAGGGCTCCTTCTCACCCGCCCTGTACCACCAGGGTACTTGCCCTGCCTCTATGTACCTCCACAGTTGAGGCTTTAACTACTATATCGATAGCTCCAGCCCAAACATGAAATTTTGAGTACTGTAGTCCTAATTTCTTTCTTTCTTTCCTTCTTTCTTTCTTTCTTTCTTTCTTGCTTTCTTTCTCTCTTTCTTTCTTTCTTTTTTTTTTTTTTGAATTACTTTATTTAGGGGCCCAGCAGGTGGCGTGGTCGTTAAGACCTGGGCATTCCTACATAATTGACCATGGTTCTAGTCCTGAACCTGGTGGCTTGCTTTCTTTCTCTCTCTCTCTCTTCCTCTCTCTCCCTCTCTCGTCAAATTAAAAAAAAAAAGAATGAATAAATGAAAAAAATTGTTTAAAGAATTGCTTTATTTTATTTATTTATTTGACAAGAGAGAGAGAAAGACAAAGGGAAAGTGAGAAAGCAAGCCACCAGGTCCAGGACTTGAACCGTGGTTGGCCATGTAGGAGTCCAGTGCCCCTATCCATCATGCCACCTGCCAGTCCCTTGGGGTCCTAATTTCTAACTCTTCCCAACAGCATTGTTGAAATGTTCTGTAGCTACTTCAAACTCGATATGTTTACAATTTAAAGTATTCTCTCTTCTCTCCTTAAATCTTGACTCCTTTGTTATATTTACGAATGTTTAGTACCATTCCATTCATTGGCAAAAATCCAGCTCCTAATTTGATGTACTTATTGCATTTATTCCCCATCCTTTGCTAACTACATGACTATCTGGGGCTGATAGGTGGTGTGGTGGTTAAGGGCATTGGACTCCCACATGGCTGACCACAGTTCAAGTCCTAGACCTGGCAACTTTCCTCCTCTCTCTCTCTCTCTCTCTCTCTGGCCAAATAAAAATAAATAAATAAAGTTAAATGAAATAATTGGGGGGAAAAAAACCAGTGCTTGGATATCCATTCAGGCAAGACCCCCTCCTACCACAGTTCGCATACATCTGAGGACTGTAAGGTCACAAGCAATCTTTGTTTATCTGGATAAAGCCTCTCCCTGGTCACTAAATGTTGTTTACAGATAAGTGGTACATGGCCCAGTTTGAACTATGGAGATGTGAGGAGATACTCTCTGGGAAAGAACTGCCTCACCCTAATAAACTCCACGGGCAGCTGCTTTTTCATCCTGGGCATAAATAGAGAATAACGTAGCTCTCAGAACCGTCTAGCCATTCTGTGATCATGTGAATATAATATTCTGGCAGCCAATCTTAGGATGAAGAAGACATTCTGGAAGTTTGGGAGAAGAAAGAGAAAAAAACCCAAGTTTTTGGTGACAGTGTTGAACTTCTACACCAAGTCTCATTAAAGGTCACTTGACCAATGGGATTGTAAATAAATTCCATTTATATTTTAAGATGGTTGGAACTTGGTTTTCTATTACTGGCAACTAAAATCACCCTAATGCTACAATTAGTAGTAGATCCTCAATAACTATTTGTTGAATTCAACTGACCTTGAATGGCATTGGCCTCCAGGTATGTAATGCCTTGTTTCCATTAAACTACACGCATCTCATTAAGAAAGCATTTCAATAGCAGGGACTGTGCTTCGATAGCAGAGACTGCTTATTTTAGAGGATACAGAAATACTACGCTTCGTGAAGTGCCTCAAATCACACCAAGGCAGTAGCTAGTCAGGCTGCCAACTTTATGAGCCTAATTCTTGTCTCTAAAAGCAAGTGAAAAAATTTGCACTTCCTCCTATCACCCCAGGTCATGAAGAAGTCAGAAATCAAAGGTATTAAGTTTTCCCAGGTTTTGTGCTCCACAGCAAGAAGTACAGATGCTATCTATATAAAGTAGGCCTCCTCGCCTTTGCAAGGGGCACATTCTTCTCTTCAGTAAACTTGTGAGAGGAGCCTTTGGGTTGGCTTCTCACACTGAGAAAAGTTCTAATGGGGTGTCAAAAATCATAAACCAAAGTTCAATTCTGTATGCCCAAAGCAAACTTAACAAATGACAATAAAATCTTTAAAATGAGGGGACCAGCAGTTGGAGTAATGGCTATGTCACTGGACTCCCATATAGTTGATCGAGGTTCGAGTCCTGGACTCAGTGGCTTAAATTCATGCACGTGTGCATGCATGCCCAAGATCCCAAGAAGAGAATGGAGGAGAGGGGATTGTGACGTGGCCATCCCCCCCGGGGTGTGATTTCTCACTTTCTCTCTCTGTCTTTCTGGCAAGCACATGTGCCCTATAGCAAAAACCTCTCCAAAATAAAAAAATAAATATCTTTAAAATGAGATCAGTGGCTTTTGACCATACTGTTCAAACACACTGGTAAGTCCTAACCCCATTATAAACATGTCTTGTAAGCAACTGCTCACTACTAATTGTCCAAGGAGCATGCTTACCGTAGTGGACATCTGTTGGTTCTGCCTGTTCAGCTTCTGTTCTCTCCCATTTCCTTTGGGGAAAACCTCACGCCCACTCTTAGTCCATACAGTTCAGACGAGGCTGCTCCTACCTCTATTCCCCATTCTTCCAACCTGGAGAGATAAAGATAGATGAGAGAGTCAGGGAGAGAGAGAATATGATTCTAGCCGACTAGCATATCCCATTGCCTGGGTACAGGGACAGGGGACAATGAATTCAGGTCAGTCCAATGTGTCTTAATCCTAAAACTTCCACTGAAACTACTGGATAAAGAAAGCTCCCTTTCCATAGAGGGTGCTAAACTTTGAGGATGCAAGCCTAAGGCAACTTGAAAAACACACCAGATGTGTATGCATGCGTGTTTATCACTCATGAAGAAACTGACCAAAAAAAATATAAAGAAAAATTGAACCTAGAAATGGTTGTCTAAGTCCGGGAAAAAACAAACAAACAAACAAACAAAACAAAACAAAACAAAACAAAACATCTAATTCCCAGAAGCAGCCACAACTGAAGCATCTACTCTTGGATACTCTTTTATTTCACAAATTAATACATTTCAACTCGTGTTTAAGTCAGTTTGGGCCAGGGTTTTATTATATATAAGAATCCTCAGTTTGTCTTTTAGGAAAATAGAGTGAAATCAAATTTACCTTTATAATAACATATTTCACTTGCATTCTGAAATGTTTTTTTGAGTGGTAGAGTGGGGTAGAGAGGGAGCCAATACCAGCGATGGAATTTGACCTACAGTTTCAATGTCTCTCGAAGTAAGAGACTGAAAGTCAGGCTACCAAATTAACATGCCCTCTTCATGCCCATGATCCATCTGTGTGTCTTCACAAGATAAAGATTAAAATTCTCTTTACTGTGTTATTTTTTTAGGTTCCTTCCAGTTCTACAACTGCCAGAGTATGACTTTTTTTTTTTTTTTTTTTTTGCCAGAGGGCGCATGCACTCACCAGAGAGAAACAGAGAGAGCAAGAGAGGAAAAGAGAGAGAGAAAGCATTCCCCAAGGTGGATGGTCACACCACTATCCCTTCTCCTCCATCTCTCCCTGTTTTCAGGATTTGAGAACACACATGCATACATGTCTGGCATGTTTCTCAAGCTGTCAGGTCCAGGACTCAAACTTTGCAGTCAGCTATGTGGGATCCAGCCATCTTAACCACCATGCCATGGCTGGCCCATAATTGAATGACTTTTATCATAACAGCACATTTCTGTTTATAGATTCTGTATCTCCCAAAGCACTTCCCCAACCAACCCACAAGCACATTTGCACCGATTCAACCCCAAGCAGCCAATAGCAATTACGATGCCACTTTACAGACAGAGAAACCGCCTCAGAAAGCCAAGTGACTTGTCCAGCCAAAGAGCAGGGGAAGCTCATGTTTGCTCATCTTAACCAGCTCTCTTTTCTTCTCTTGTGAGGGCAAAATGAGATCATAAATAGGAAAGCTCTTTGGAAAGAATCTCTATCGATGCCAGATGTATTACTACAAAGCCAAACCTAAGTACAGGGTGACCTTGTTATCACCCCCAGCGGTGGGGATGCTTACAGATCAGGCCTGCTTAATCTCCTGCACCCCGGGGACAGTATCTGGGGCTCACTCCAGCAGGGTTAAGTCTTGCATGTTCCTGACATCACTTTCTCCAGAGGGGACCCATCAGGAAGAAAAGCATGACATCCCTGTATTCTTTAAAAACATCGCCCACCAATTATGCCCGACGCAGGCCAATCCAGACGTCTGAAGGTAATAGTGCAGATGTCAGGATTCGGAATTTATAGACAGTGTGGACATATGTGATGGTTTGTTTGGGGAAATGGATTTGTCACGAGCAAGATATATGGCACCAGATAAAACATCCTGACAATATTACACGCTTGGGGCGTGGGGGTGCAAGAGCGTATTATTTTGAGAGCACACTGTTATGACATTTTAAAAATTCCAGAGTGAATGCTGAGCAGATCCAGAGGTTAATGTAATGCTGGAACAAGCAGCTGGCAGGACCGTAAAGAATCATCTATTTTGCCTCATAAAGTGCACTTTTCATTTTCTGCTCTCTCACGTCATGGACTTTGAAGCAGGGACAATGTAAGCAAATTTGATTGGAAATTATTTAAGAGAGCTTATTATAAGAGTAGTAATAAAACTTTATTTTTTTAAATTTTAAAAAATAGCACTAATCTCAAAAATCTAAAATTAGCAATGGGTCCAAAATTGCCAACTTTGCCACCTGAACGCCCAGTGAACTGTAAACTCTGCTTGTTCGCTTGCCTGCCGGCCAACATAAATGGCCGCCATCCTGTGCGAGGAGGAATCTTGTATGACGAGAACCCTTTGTTTGTTTTCTACTTATATGAGGCCTTATAAAGTTCAGTTTTCATGTAAAACACAGCTTCCTTGTACTCAGATGGAGTAAAGGTTTTCATAGAGTCTTATAATGCCTAGGCTCTCACACATCTATTTTGAACTTAGCAACAGCTCTAACAGGTAGATAACACCGCCCTCATTTTACAGAGGAGAAAATGGAAGCTTAAGGGGCCTCCTCAGCTACACAGGCAGAAAATTGCAAGCCAGAACTGATACACAGGGTTTCCCAACTCCTCTATACCACAATCATTCAACCCAAAAGAGAAGGAGGATAGTTGTGAGTGTATTCATTGTTTCCAGGCATGTGCCAGACACTGGGCCAAGTACTAGGTGGATGGGGAAGGGAGGAGGCCAGAATGGAGAATTTGTAGGGACCGGCAACAGAACAAGGTATAGGGCCCAAAGTTCCAGGTTAGTTCCAGGAAGCACTTGTGTCTGGAGGCCAGCAAGGCAGTAAGTGATGGAGACAGGAGGTGTGGGTGGGGAGTGACTCTCTTCCCCTGGAGGGAGATATTGAAGAGCATTAACAGGGCTGGGAGTTCTTCATTTCTAGGTAAGGTTAACTCTGGACCAGAAATGACTGATAATCATCCTAAGAACAGAAATGGATATAAGAAAGAAGTCAGCCATGTAGGCATGCCTCTCTTGTGAACCACAGAAAAATTAAGCCACCAGGCCCCACAGAAAGCAAAAGAACTATGGCTTAGCTGGGCTTTAGGGAGTTTGGGTCTTAGTTTGGTAGCTGGGAGGCAGTAGCTCAAATCGGTAGGTTATCTCATGGACTGTCAGACTGGTGCTCACAGGTCTCTGCTGTCCTGCCATTATCATAATTCAACTATTTTCCTTCTTTCTCCTGTTTAGACTGCTTCTACTCCTGTTGACCAACTCTCCTCTACCCCCTTTTCCTTACACACAGCAGTGTGCTCAGGGATTCTGTAGCCTTATGAATCCTTCTTACTGCTTCTTCCTCTCTGTACATTTTTTACTTCTGTTCCTCCTACCAACTGCTTCTTTTGCTTTTTCTTATTATTCAAATCCCTGAGAGAGAAAATTTGATTGGTTCACTTAGTCACTATTTCCCTCTTGTGCACAACTTCTGTCCCAGGGTACCTTATAGGCTATGGGCTGGCCTATACATGAGTCACCCCTGAGCCAATCAGCTTCGACCTGAAGTTGTAGGAGGGAAAGGGTCCTATGGAGCAGACCATAA
>NW_006198558.1:599117-609194 GCF_000334495.1 Tupaia belangeri chinensis | reverse complement strand
GAAAGGGTCCTATGGCGCAGACCATAACTACTTGTACAGTCATTCCTTTGTGGAACCCAAGGATAAAGAGGGCCAACATTACTACACCATTTTATATGAGAGATGAGCATCTGTGGATTTTGGTAGTCAAGGGGATCTTGTACCAATCTCCCATGGATACCAAAGGACAACTGTGTTCAGTGTTGTTAAATCTGGCAACCTATCTGGGGAAAACCATTGGAAGGAATTATGGGTGGCATTCTAAAGCTTGGCCAATTTAAAAGAAAGAACTTAAACGAGCTAAGGCCATGGATGCAGAGGAGACTATCCAACTAGTCACCAAAACAAAGAGCAGAAAGCAGGTATTAGAAGCCAGAGATTAGGGACCAGCAGTTAGCATAATGACTATGTCGCTGGACTCCCACATAGTTGACCGCAGTTCAAGTCCCAGACCCAGTGGCTTAAACTCACGCCAGGCGTGTGTGCATGTGTGCCCAAGATCCCGAGAGGAGAATGGAGGAGAAGGGATTGTGGTGTGGCCATAACCCCTGAGAGGTGATTTCTGGCTTTCTATCTCTCTGTCTCTCTCTGTCTTTCTGGTGAGCGCATGCGCCCTATAGCAAAAAAAAAAAAAAAAAAAAAAATGAAGCCAGAGATTATAAACCCAGGGCTCCAAAGAAGGAATTCCACAGGTGAGAGAAGTATCTGACCCTTGAATAATGCAAGAGTTAGAGAGTTAGAGGCATTAACCCCCTGCACAGTCAAAAATCCACAGAGGGACCAGCAGATGGTGTTGGGAGAAGGGTGATGAATTCCCACATGACTGACCACTGTTCAAGTCCCAGAGCCAGTGGCTTGGAAAAAAATCACACTGGGCATGTGTTTGCATATTCTCAAAATCCTGAGAAGAGAATGGAGAAGGAATTATGGCATGGGGCTGTTTTTTCACTTTCCCTCTCTCCGTCTCTTTTTATATCTCTCTGGTGACCACATATACCATGTGGCAAAAAAAATTAAAAAAAGAAAGAAAATCCACATGTAATTTTCAACTCTTCAAACAGTTAACACTAATAGGCTGCTATTGACTGGAAGCCTCACCGATAACATAAACAGTCAACACATACTTAGTACGCTTTATATATGATATACTGCATTTTTTCAATAGAGTGACCTAGAGAAAAAAATATTATTAATAATCATAAGGAAGGCCAGCCCCCTAGCCTAGTGGTTAAGGGAGCTGGATCCCACATGGCCAACTATGGTTCAAATCATGACCCAGTATAGAAAAACATACTGGGCACATGTGCATATATGCCCCAAATCCCAACAGGATGGAGAAATGGAGTGTTCACAACCCACTGGGGGTTGCTTCTCTCTCTCTCTCCCTTTCTCTCTCTCTCTCTGTCTCCCTCTCTTCTTGGCAAATATATGTACCCTTTGGCAACCAAAAAAATAAAGAAAAAACTCATATAGAAGATAAAATACATTTATAGTACTATACAATATTTTCTAACAAGTTTATTGAGAGAATAAAAAACTGTATAAGTAGACCCATGCAGTTCAAACCTATATTGTTCAAAAATCAACTCTATTAGGATGACGGTCCTATATACGCACCTAATGTGGAGAGCTGCTAGCCTCAGCTGGCTTTTAAGTGATCTCCATGGGCAGCGTCTGGCAGGAGACCCTGGAAGACAGGCAGGTAGCAGAGCTGTGCTCCTGGGTGATCCGTGCATTCAGACAAGGAGGCTAATGGAAGCCTGTAAACAGGAAGTGGGAGATATTAGGGACACTGCTGAGGACCCAGGACCACTTGGCTTACACGATCAAGGCAGCATCCTAAATCCCAGAGAGGGCAGAGAAGAAAATCGAAGCAGAAGCCCAATTGTGTCCGTTAGATAAAGATAGCCACAAGCTGCAGAGCAGGAAGCGAGTGAGTCTCTGGGGCTCCTGTACCAATGGGAGACTGGACTCAGATGAGCGCAGCTACCTCAAAGTTCTACTTCTGCAGTCTGGAGACTAATTTTCTGCCAAAGGTGAGCTCAGCAACCAAAGAGGGGTTAGATCTACTAGTAGTAGTAAGGCAGAAAAAGGCTAGCCTTGACAACCCACACTGCTGTAATCTTTCCAACTTTCCCTTCCTGGGGTTGCTGGGAAGACCAACCAGGCTGGACTTCCCAGTGTGGGGCCTGGACACAGAGCTGAGAAGAAATTCTGAGACCTGGATGAGTGGGGAATAAAAAGTAGACTTTTTAAAAAATAATTATTTTTTATTTAATTTTATTTATTCATTCATTTATTTTAATTTGACCAGAGAGAGACAGAGGCAGAGAGAGAGAGAGAGAGAGAGAGAAAGTGAGAAAGCCAGCCACCAGATCTGGGACCTGAACAGTGGTCAGCCATGTGGGAGTGTCCAGCGCTTAACCACCATGCCACTGGCTGGTCTCCTAAAAATCAGGTTTAAATCCAAGTGTCAGCTAAGAAGATCAGACAAGATTGCAGGAGCAGTTGGTGAAGTGAGGCCTAGAGAGACTCTCTCAAATGTCCCTAGGGTTCCTGAATCAAACCTAGGATAGCAGTGAGGGGAACTGTTTGGTTTAGGTTTAGTGTGGCTTTAATCTTTTTTGCACCATAATCCACGCTTTATGAATGATCCAGTATGTACGCATAAATAATGAAAACACAGTTTTACAAAATAATGTTTGCCTTTACAAGGTGACTTGCATGCTGACATTTTCCAATCACTTGTTTTTCATTTTATGTGTTTTTAAACTGGTACTCACTAGGTTGATTTCATAACCCATTTGTTGGGTAGAGCTCACTGTTTCAAAAAAGACTTAGATAATATTTCTGTGTACCCTTTGGCTATACATTTTTTTCTATCACTGGCCCTTGGCAGTACCAAATTCTTGCCATAGATGCCCCCAAATGTGTTCTCCAAAGGAGTGAGGCTTTAGACCCATGAGTCTACAACATGATTTCAACTTGAGCACATCTCTTAAGGGAAGAGTGGACAACTGATACAAAATGGATCATGAAATGTCTTCTCGGGACCAGCAGGTGGCGTGGTGGTTAAGGTGCTGGACACTACCACATGGCTGACCATGGTTCGTGTCCAGGACCTGGCAGCTTGCTTTCTCACTCTTTCTCTCTCTCTGTCTCTCTCTGGTCAAATGAAAATAAATCAATAAATAAATAGAATTAAATAAATAAATAAATAAATGTCTTCTCTCAGGAACTTGGCATTAGGCAATTGAGAAGATGGTGGATGATCCTATCCCATAGGGTTGTAACATATGATTGTACAGGTTGTGGACAATACAACTTTAGAGATTACTAGTAAAATAGACTATGATATAAAAATTTGCTTTAGAGTTGCTTAGTATGCAGCTTGTACAACTGTACATGACAACCCTGAAAGTTAATTTAGTTCCATATTCCATCATGTGCATGTAAAACAATGTTTAAAAAAAGATTTTTATGCTATTACCAGCTGGGACCAGAAATTATTTTATGAAAAGAATTATCTTTGTATGGCAAAGTATGTTGAGAAACTGCTTAGGGAATTCTTTAATAACAAACATAAGTTAGTGCCACATCCGAGGAGGAGGAGAGCTACCCTGCTTGAAACCAAAAAAAAAAAAAAAAAAATTTTGGTTTTTGCTCAAAAAAGGGGAAAGGAAGAGTAAGAGAGAGAGTGTGTGTCTGCTGAGCGATGCTGCATTAGAGAGAAGCTGGTAGATCAATGCTAGAGTGCCAATCCTTAGTAATGAAACCTCACGAGGGTAATAAAAATGTCACTGTAAATGTGAAGGAAATGGGAAGTTTGACGTTGCTCATATCTCTCAGAAAGAAAAGGGTATGTTTGTACCAAATGCTTTAATAAACCACATTGGTTAGGATGAGCTCACGGGGTCATGACTGCATAAAAACAGATAGTTGATTTTAAAGCATCAGCTTCTAAGGAGGGATGAAGAAAGGACCAAGCTGAACACAGGTACCTTACTTTACTCAGTGAGATGTGCATATTTGGGGCAAGTATTGAACAGCTCAGACGGACAGAACACAAGCTGAGGGTGGCCTTCCTTTGCTTTGCTTCGTGCTCTCCATACAGGTCTCCATATCCCCTCTAAATATTGATTGGAAAACAGACCAGCAGATGGCATAATGGCTATGTTGCTGGACTCTCACATAGTCAACCACAGTTCAAGTCCCAGACCAGCATCTTTTAAGCTGTGATGTGGCCATCCCCTCTGGGGGGTGATTTCTCACTTTCTGTCTCCCCGTGTCTCCCCAGCAAGTGCAGGCACCCTATAGCAAAAATCTCTTTAAAAAGGGGGGGGGGTGGCAGCAGGTGGTTAAGGGCAATGGACTCCCACATGGCCAACTATGGTTCAAGTCTCAGACCTGGTGGCTTGCTTTCTCACTTTCTCTCTCTCTCTCTCTCTCTCTCTCTCTCTGGTGAAGTTTGAATAAATAAATAGATAAAAGACCTCATTCTTTTTTTTTCCTTTTTAAAATTATTAGACATACATTAAATCGCTATACATCATTTAGATTGTGAAGAAACTTTAACCAGCATGATATACACCTCAGTCCAGCCCAGTTGAGATCACCATACACATCCTCACCAAAAAATATGCAACGCTTCACAAATTTGCATGTGCAGGGACCATGCTAATGTTCTCTGTATTGTTCTAATTTTAGTATATGTGCTGCCGAAGGGAGCACAAGACTTCATTCTTAAAAAAAAAAAAAAAAAAAAAAGACACCAAATTATTAGTCTTCCCTAGGCACTAACTTGTTGGTCTGTCCGTAGTATCCAAGGGCTTCTATTTGACTCTTGAACATAGTAAAGGAGAAAGAAATTTTTTGAAAGAGAAGAAGGGAAACTAAGAGGACAATTTGGGACTAGGAAAAGTGAAGGTAGAGTGAAGGGTCATCAATGTAAGTGGCTTGAGAATGGTAAAATCCAACTGTGGTTGTAAGCTCCTCCTCCATTTCCTTCTCACCAGTTTCTGAGTACAACTTCTCATGCTCATAAATTTGGGTGGATGAAAAGTGTGTATAACTCAGGAAAAAAAAAAAGTGAAACAGAACAGAGAGCATAAGCCAAAGACCTCAAGAAGAAAGGGAATCCTTAAAAACTTAAGTGACATTGGAAATTGAGAGACATCTGGGGAAGGTTTCAGACACCCATGCTGTAAGGAATTGAGAGTTTATTCTAATTTCACCTAGACCTCAAGAGAAAAGGAACCAGCTACTGTCTAGTTACACACACAGGCACAAAGAAAGCTAGTTCACAAGAGAGAGAAAGGGAGGGGCTGGCCAATGGCAAGGTGGCTAAGGAGGCTGGATCTCACAAGGCTGACTACACAGTTCATGCCCTGGACCCAGCTGCTTGAAAAACACACTGGGAGCATGTGCATGCATGCCCAAAGTCACAAGAGGACAATGGAGGAGAAGAGATCGCATTGTGGTCATCCCCTCTAGGGTGTGCCTTCTCAATTTCTCTTTTTCTATCTCCCTAATGAGAGGACCACATGCAATCTATAGCAAATTAAAGAGAGAGAGAGAAAGAGAAAGAGTTCAATAGACACAGAATGAGATCATACTTCTTTTTATTTTCATTAAGTAGATTCTACTAGGGTAACAAGTACACAATATTTGAGTTGCTCAAAGACAATAGGAGTTTATTTTTCACTCACCTGCTGATCTGAAGACAGCTCTCTTCTATGTGATGATTCAGAACCTGATCTCCTTCCACATTGTGGAAGTGCTATTGTGTAGGGCCTCAGTATTATCTCTATCCAGACTGCAGAAGGAGAATGAGAGCAAGGAGGAGACACACCAGCTTCTTGGCTGGAAATGACTTACATCACTTTCACTCACATTCTGTTGACCAGAACTCCCTCACATGGCCTCCTCACTGTATACAAAGCCTGGAAAGTGTGGTCTAGCTGTGTGTTCAGGAAGGGGAGGAAGTGGATTTTTAGTAAGCGGTTGGCAGTCTATTATAGTCCACCCTTCTGCTCCATTTTCACCCTCTTTCCACATAGAGATTCACGCTCTTCTCAAGAAAAACAACCCAAAGTCCCATTTATTTGCTACATCCATCTCAAATCCATAGCTTTCAAGGGTGTCACATCTTCTCAGTCAGGTCTACATGTGCCTCCTGACAGGCCAGCAATCTATTAACTAAAAGACCAGTTATCTGCTCCTCTAACACACCACCACATCTATCTACCTACTGATTTATCTATCTATCCACCATATCATAACCAAACAGGAACTTTTTTTAAAAAAAGCACTTGTTAGATTTAAAAACTCTCTCCATGTGGCTCCAAGCCAACAGGACACAAGCACCCCCGACACCCATAATCTTCTCCTCAGCTCTTCTGCTGAAGAACTTGACCTTCACGATGACAGGCTGCTTCAGGAGCTTCCCCTTCCCCAGATTGCACTACATCGGTGATGGGAGCTTCTCCAGTCTTGGTTTTGGCAGCATTTACCTATATCTGCTCACCGACCAAGGTCCACAACGTATCAAGGTTGACAGTTGGGCAGAAGCTCTGTTTCCTCTTTAAGTGGTAATGCATCATACCAGCTTTCCCAAAGTAACCTGGGTGATGTTTGTCGAAGTTGATCCTGTGGTGATGCATGCCACCAACATTACCCCAGCCTCCAAGATGCTTCCTGGGCTTGCCAATGCAGCTGTGGCCATGGCTCACGTGGCCTTAAAGTTTCCAAGTCTTCCTCAGTCTGGATGGCATGTCGGCAACTAAGACGAAAGAGACCAAGCAACAATTTGATATCTGCAATAACACTCCCGTTCAGAAAATAAATAAATAAATAAATAAAGGATTGGGAAAAACACTGGCTTTGGTTAATAGCATGAGGGAATCCTGCTGGGTGGGCTATTTGAAGACCCTCTGCCCAGCAGAGGGGTTAATTGTCTTGCTTAGTCCCTTAATCTGCTTTCTGGGAAAAATTCCTCATCTATTTTTCTTTAGGCATCCTTTCTCTAGACTCTAGACCAGGGTTCCCCAACCCCTAGGCTGCAGACCAGTGCCGGTTGATGACCTGTTGCCCCCACCTCAAATGGCCATGCAATTGGGTTTGGAGAGTGGAGGAGAAAGTGGCTGTGATTGCAGCTGCTCCCCATTGCTCACATTGTCACCTGGGCTCCCTGCTGTGAGATCAGTGGAGGTATGGGACCATCGTGGGCACACAAGTCCTATTATTGTATGATTGTTTCATTGTATTATACAATGTGGTAGTGGTGGAAATCGGGTGCACGGTGGATGTAGTGTACTTGGGTCACTCCAGGACCAACTTCCCCCCACCTCCAACCCTTGTCTGTGGAGAGATTGTCTTCCACGAGGAGATGCCTGGTGCTGGGAAGGTTGGGGACTGCTGCTCTAGACTGTCCTTTGTCCGTTGTCCTTTTTGGCCATGTCAGGGTACTCTCTTTGAAGACTATACAACCTTTATAACCCACTTACTGCTTAATACAAATTTAAGACTGAGGGATAAGGCTTAAGCAATCACAGATGGTTTCATCCAAGCTTGTGATTTCTTTGGTAATACAATTCCCTCAAAAATTTAGTAAACTCTCGTGTATTTATTTGTTTCCAGTAAATTCCAAGTGCCAATAACCACATCTAAAGTTCTTTCTAGACATATGTATTTTTTTAATTTGCTATAGGGTGAGGGACCAAGGCAACTAAAGTTATGCTATACACATCATCTCCTAGATCCCCGAAACACTCAGACAAGGGTCATTGAAATCCTCAACGCTTATTGAAACTCCTGCTTTAAAGAAGAAACTTCTGAACTCATAGTCTCTGTCTGTGGATACCATATTGTAAAACACAGTAGAGGAGAGATTTTTGTTACAGAAGAACCAGAAAGCTCTCAGAGGGACAAGAAATATGAAAAGCCAAGAAAATAGCTCTCCCTTAAGGAAAAAGAACAATGCTTCATCATCCACAGATAGTACAATGGAACTCATGAAAGTGCCTGATAGAGAATTCAGAATATTCATAGTGACAAAACTAAATGACATGCAAGAGCTGAGAGACAATGAACTCCTATGTCTCCAGAAGACATAGGACATAGGAGAAAAGAGACAATGAGTTCCAGGAGGTGAAGAAGTTCTTTCACCATCTGAAAGAGGAAATACACATCATAAAAAATAATCAAATGGAGCTGTTAGAGATAAAGGCTGCAATACAGGAAATCAAAACCTCCTTCGAAAGTATTAAAAGCACATTAGTCCATGCAGAAGATCGAATCTAGGATGTTGAAAAAAAAGCCTCTGACCTAGAAAAAAAACAACCAAAAAAACTAAGAAAATAACCAAAAAAATGAGAATAGTATACAAGAAATACTAGATACTGTTAGGTGCCTGCTCTTTTGCAATCTCTACTGACTCACCAAACATCCAGATAATCGGTATCCTAGAGGGTGAAGAAACTAATAAGGGCATTGATAATCTATCTCATGAAATCCTGGGATAAGCTTTCCAAATCTAGAGAGGCATTCAAATATCCAGACCCAAGAAATGCAAAGGACCCCTAATAGAATCAACCCAAGAAGATATTCTCCAAGGCACATCATAGCCAGATTGGCCAAATTCACAAAGACAAGATACTAAAATTGGCAAGAGAGAAATGTCAGGTTACTTATAAAGGTTATCCCATCAGGCTAACAGACTTCTCATCAGAAACAATGCAAGCAAGGAAAGACTAGGAAAATAAAGTCAAAGTGTTAAGTAAAAACAGTTTCAACCAAGAATACTATACCCAGCAAGAGTATCCTTCATATGGGAAGAAAAGATAAAAATATTCTTAGATAAACAAAACCTGAAAGAATTTACCAACAGCAGACCACCTCTTCAAGAAGTTCTGAAAGGAGTGCTTTACCAGGAAAACTAAAGACACACAGACAGAAATAAGAGAACAAAAACACCTAGGAAAATGACTAACTTAATGTTAGGGACAGGAAATATTAGTAATAATGTTGAATGTTCATTTCCAGAATTTGAATGGAAAGACCACAATAACACTGCAAGTTCAACAGAAGAAAGATTAATTATATAAGACTAAATTAATGAAACAGAATTTTATGACTTTTGAGTAAAACATTATTGTCTTTCTTTACTATGCTTTGTTTTCCCAATTTAAGGATTTTGTTTTCCTTTGAGCTGTTGATAGGTTCAACAATGAGTTAAAATGTTTTTTATTCTTTTTTTTTTTTTTTTTTTTACCTGGAAAAATAAACTTTTCTCCCTTCCTGACCTCTCTGGAATTGGAAAATATTTGGGAGTGTTCTTATTTTGTGGCTGAAAGTTTATTTGCATAAGTTCAATAATACCTGTTGCCTTGAATCAGAAATTGGAAATATTCGTTATTGGACAGGGCTTTGACTGGAATGTCATATCTAAAGATTAAACCAGAAACCCATGGAACTAAGGTAGAACTCAAGTAAGCCAACGGAAGCTCTTGGAAAGATGGCCTGGCACCATAAATAGTTCTGCCTGGCAGAGAGGATTAGAGAAGCAATATGAAAAAATTGGTACCATAAAATAACCTGGACTTTTCCAGTCCAGCATTGGAGTTAGTAGAGATTGCAAAAGAGCAGACACTATCAGAGGATTATTTTCAGGAAGACTTTGAAGGATGAAAGAGACTGATCTTTGCTAGCAGATGATATATCACAGAATACTAGGCAGGGCTGAATTAAGAAGGTTTATGTGTGAATTGTGTGCTGGATGTTTGCTTTTCAACAGTTTGAGTAGTTGACATGTAAATATTTTCTTTTCTTTTCTTTTTTGGAGAGGTTTTTGATATAGGGTGCATGTGCTCACCAGAAAGACAGAGACAGAGAGACAGAAAGCAGGAAATCACTCTCCAGGGGGGATGACCACATTTCAATCCCTTCCCCTCCATTCTCCTCTCGGGATCTTGGGCACACATGCACACGTGCCCAGCATGAGTTTATGCCACTGGGAACGGGACTCGAACCATCGTCGACTACGTGGGAGTCCAGCGACATAGCCATTACGCTAACTGCTGGTGCCCCCCAAAATTCTTC
>NW_006198558.1:596550-598348 GCF_000334495.1 Tupaia belangeri chinensis | reverse complement strand
TAATAATTAATAAAATTAAATAATTTTTTAATTAAAAAATATTTTGCTATAGGGCACGTGTGCTTGTCAGAGAGAGACAGAGAGAAAGAAAGAGTGAGAGAAAGTGAAAAAGCACACCTCGTCCCCTGCTTGTCAGAATAGCCACACCACAATCCCTGTACCTCCATACTCCTCTCAAGAGTTGGGGCATGCACACACATGCACTCAATGTGTTTTTCTAGCTATTGGGTCGACCGAATCAATCAGTCAAGTTGGACCCAGTCACCTTAACCAACACAGCATTGACCAGCCCCCTAGACACTTGTAAAGCCTAAATTATTTAAATTATTTGCCTCTTTGTGTCCATTGTTTTCTCTTACTGGCAGCTACCTTGAAGCCATCTGAACAACAGTTGAAGCCTAACAGGGACCACCTAATGTATTTTCTAAGGTTCTTGAAATATAAAGTCCATTTGGGGCTGGCAGGTAGCATGGTGGTTAAAGGGCGCTGGACCTGACCATGGTTTGAGTCCCGGACCCGGCAGATTGCTTTCTCACTTTTTGTCTCTTTCTCTCTCATTCTGTCTCTCTCTCTGGTAAAATTGAAATAAATAGATAGAGTTAAAATAATTATTTTTTAAAAAGAGAGAGAGCGAGGGAAAAAAAGAAATATAAGGTCCCTTTACATTGTAATGGCCCAGAGAAAGGGGGTAAGTCTTCAAACTTTGGTCATGATAATAAAACAAGATTGACCATGAATGAGGGCCATTCGACCTCTAAGATTCTCACTTAAAACAAAGATATAGTTTTCATTTCAATATGTTAGATGTTTTATAAGATGGAAACTGCTGTCTGTGAGCTCAAAGACCCACTGACTGGCCCCAGAAACTTGAACAGTAATTTGATTATCTAAGGCCTTGCTAATCAAGAACACCCAGGAGAAGCAATCACTGAACTGATTATGCAACTGGGATCTCTGCCCTTAACTTTGCCCTTAAAAACGCATGCGGGCAACATCTCGGGAGACCGGGTCTTTTCAGCATGAGCTGCCCGCTCTCCTTGCTTTGTGCTTTGCAAATAAAGTTGTCTTTTTCTTCATCACACCATGTGCCTCTGGTTTGGTTTTACAGGCTTGGGGAAGCAAACCTGATTTGAGCTCGGTAACATAGTTTCGGGTGGAAAGGCTACACATTCTTAATCTGATTTTTGCAGTGGGATTGGGCTGCTATATCTAACTGAGACTTCTGTGTGTGTGTGTGTTTTAAAGAATTATTTTATTTTACTGTATTTATTTATTTATTTTAATTTGACCAGAGAGGGACAGAGTGAGAGACAGAACACGAGAAAGCAAGCCACCAGGTCCGGGACTCAAACCATGGTCGGCCATGTGGGAGTTCAACACCCTTAAGCACCACACCACCTGCCAGGTCCTCTTTTTGCTTTTTTAATTTAACATGCATTTACTTTCTTTATTTTATGAGAGGGTGTGTGTGAGGGACAGTGTATGCATGCAGCAGAGAGAGAGAGGGTGAGTCAGGCACTTTCTACAGGGCCTTGTCACACCACTCTCCCCAGTCCTGCAGCTAGCCGGAACTTAGGTGCTCGCTTATGCCAGGCAAGTTTCAGGTCAGCTTGGGATCTGCAGTTGGCAGTGGGGCTCCCAGCACTGCAAAGAGGCATGCAGCTGCCTGCCCCACCACAGCTGGGCCAAACTGAAATATCAAAGTGGGCCAAACTGGACAATTTTTTTAAATTTTAAAAAAAAAAAAGGACAGTACTTTTTTTTTTTTAAGAGGTTTTTGCTATAGGACACGTGCGCT
>NW_006198558.1:594895-596431 GCF_000334495.1 Tupaia belangeri chinensis | reverse complement strand
GGCCCGGCGTGAGTTTGAAGCCACCGGATCCAGGACACGAACCACAGTCGACTACGTGGGAGTCCAGCGACATAGCCATTACGCTAACTGCTGGTCCGAAGGATAGCACTTCTAACAGGGTCTTAACATCAACCTTCAGCAAGCCTAGATCATGGGCACACGTGTGCCCAGCATACTCAGCGAGGTCTCCAGACCTGAACTAGGAATCTTCTGATGTGGTATTGATTCACTGAGCATCGCATTTTACCACTACACCATTGTCTGGCTTCTATATTGAGAATTAAAAAAAAAAAAAATTATTTACTTATTTAATTCTATTTGTTGTTATTATTTTTCAATTTGATGAACTAGAGACAGAAAGAGAGAGAGAGAAAGGGAAAGTGAGAAAGCAAGCCGCCAGGTCCAGGACTCGAGCCATGGCCTACCATGTGGGAATCCAGTGCCTTTAACCACCATGCCACCTGCCAGCTCCTGAAATGAGAATTTTTTTTTTTCCATTTTTGGAGAGGTTTTCACTATAGGGCCCATGCAGTCTCCAGAAAGACAGAGAGAGACAAAGAGACAGAAGGTAAAAAATCACCCCCCCAGGGGGGTTGGCCACGGCGCAATCTCTTCTCCTCCATTCTCCTCTTGGGATCTTGGGCACGTATGCATACCTGCCCGGCATGAGTTTAAGCCACCGGGTCTGGAACTCGAACTGCGGTCAACTACATGGGAGTCCAGCAACATGGCCATTACGCTAACTGCTGGTCCCCTAAATTGAGAATTTTTAATGGGCTTTCTCCTTTCAAAGTTCTGCACGTATACTCACATGCTTGTGTAACCCTAGCTGACTGGAAGACGGGGAGAAGACTGTAGTGTCAGGATCCTGTTGAGAGTCTCTCTCTCTCATTTTCTCTTTCTTTCCTTCATGAGATCAAAAATAAATAAACTTAAAAAGAAGTTTTGTGTTTATATGTGTGTATTTTCATTCTCAGACTTATTGCTAGTTTGGTGGTCCAGAATCAACAAGTTTTTCCAAACTTGGGGGCTCTCTTTATTCTCTTTCATTTTTGCTTTATAAATGGTCAGTTGTTGGGACCAGCAGTTAGCATAATGACTATGTTGCTGGACTCCCACGTAGGCGACCATGGTTTGAGTCCCGAACCCGGTGGCTTAAACTCATGCTGAGCACATGTGCGTGCGTGCCCAAGATCCTGAGAGGAGAATGGAAGAGAAGGGATTGCAGTGTGGCCATCCCCCCTGGAGGGTAATTTCTCGCTTTCTGTCTCTCTGTCTCTGCCTTTCTGGCAAGCACATGCGCCCTATAGCAAAAACCTCACAAAAATAAGAAAAAGAAAGGTCAGGAAGGAACCAGCAGTTAGTGTAATGGCTATGTCACTGGACTCCCATGTAGTCGACCGCGGTTCACGTCCCGGACCCGGTGGCTTAAAACTCACGCCTGATGCGTGTCCGTGCGTGCCCAAGATCCCAAGAGGAGAATGGAGGAGAAGGGATTGCAGAGTGGCCATCCCCCCTGGGGGTGATTTCTTGCTT
>NW_006198558.1:592279-593089 GCF_000334495.1 Tupaia belangeri chinensis | reverse complement strand
CACACTGCAATCCCTTCTCCTCCATTCTCCTCTCTCAGGATCTTGGGCACACACGCACACATGCCCGGCGTGAGTTTTAAGCCACCGGATCCAGGACACGAACCACAGTCGACTACGTGGGAGTCCAGCGACATAGCCATTACGCTAACTGCTGGTCCGAAGGATAGCACTTCTAACAGGGTCTTAACATCAACCTTCAGCAAGCCTAGATCATGGGCACACGTGTGCCCAGCATACTCAGCGAGGTCTCCAGACCTGAACTAGGAATCTTCTGATGTGGTATTGATTCACTGAGCATCGCATTTTACCACTACACCATTGTCTGGCTTCTATATTGAGAATTAAAAAAAAAAAAAATTATTTACTTATTTAATTCTATTTGTTGTTATTATTTTTCAATTTGATGAACTAGAGACAGAAAGAGAGAGAGAGAAAGGGAAAGTGAGAAAGCAAGCCGCCAGGTCCAGGACTCGAGCCATGGCCTACCATGTGGGAATCCAGTGCCTTTAACCACCATGCCACCTGCCAGCTCCTGAAATGAGAATTTTTTTTTTTCCATTTTTGGAGAGGTTTTCACTATAGGGCCCATGCAGTCTCCAGAAAGACAGAGAGAGACAAAGAGACAGAAGGTAAAAAATCACCCCCCCAGGGGGGTTGGCCACGGCGCAATCTCTTCTCCTCCATTCTCCTCTTGGGATCTTGGGCACGTATGCATACCTGCCCGGCATGAGTTTAAGCCACCGGGTCTGGAACTCGAACTGCGGTCAACTACATGGGAGTCCAGCAACATGGCCATTACGCTAACTGCTG
>NW_006198558.1:554131-591965 GCF_000334495.1 Tupaia belangeri chinensis | reverse complement strand
CACATGTGCGTGCGTGCCCAAGATCCTGAGAGGAGAATGGAAGAGAAGGGATTGCAGTGTGGCCATCCCCCCTGGAGGGTAATTTCTCGCTTTCTGTCTCTCTGTCTCTGCCTTTCTGGCAAGCACATGCGCCCTATAGCAAAAACCTCACAAAAATAAGAAAAAGAAAGGTCAGGAAGGAACCAGCAGTTAGTGTAATGGCTATATCACTGGACTCCCATGTAGTCGACCGCGGTTCACGTCCCGGACCCGGTGGCTTAAAACTCACACCTGATGCGTGTGCATGCGTGCCCAAGATCCCAAGAGGAGAATGGAGGAGAAGGGATTGCAGAGTGGCCATCCCCCCTGGGGGTGATTTCTTGCTTTCTGTCTCTATGTCTCTCTGTCTGGCGAGCGCACGCTCCCTATAGCAAAAACCTCTTCAAAAACAAAAAAAAAAAGAAAGAAAAAGAAAGGTCAGTTGTTGCCAGGGATCATATCTTCTAGTAACAACATGTTATAAACAACAAGGAACTCAACCCTAACATGCCCTAACAGTTTGTCTCTTTATAATGGCTTCCCCCGGAGCTACAAGCTCAGCATAGACTTGGGTGGCCTTCCACATGATTGCAAACAACAGGGTTTGTTTCTTTGTTTTTAGTTTTAATTTGAATTAATTAATTAATTTAGATTTTTGCTCAGGGCACCTGTGCTCACCATAGAGAGACAAAGAGAGAGAGAAAATGAGAAGTCACTCCTCAGCGGGGATGACCACACTGCAATTCCTCTCCTTCATTCCCCTGGGATTTTGGCAGGCACGCACATGTGCCCAGCATGTTTTTCAAGTTGCCAAGACCAGGACTCAAACTACAGAGTAGGCCATGTGGGATCCCGCACCTTAACCACCGCGCTACCTACTAGCCCTTAATTGTTTTTTAATTGCCAGGGGGCACATGTGCTCACCAAAGAGAGAGAGAGAGAGCAGGAGAAAGCACCCCCTACCCCCATGTGGCATAATCACACTACAATCTCTTTTCATCCCTTTCTTCTTCCGGGTTTTGCCCATATACACACATGGACCTGGTATGTTTTTCAATCCTGTGGGTCCAGGATTAGAACCATGGTTGGCCAAGTGGAATCTGGCTCCTGATGCACAGTGCATTGTGGGGCTGACCCAGGGAACAGTTTTAAGAAACATGTTGCCACTGCGTGACATTGTCACCATTTTGCAGCCTTCTGTTTTCTCGTCTCCCTTTACACATTACTGAGTGCCACATATTTGGGAAATTTCATACATTTATACTCCTTTCCTGACACCAATTTCTATAGTACTTGGCATGTAAAGTGCTATTAAAAATAGACTTTACCCACATGACTGACCACAGTTCAAGTCCCAGACCTGGTAGCTTGCTTTCTCACTTTCCCTATCTCTCTGTTTGTCTCTTTGGTCAAATTAAAATGAATGAATGAATAAATAAAATTAAATTAAATAATTATTTTTTAAAAATATATACCCTAAATGTATAATGATTTAAATACAATCAAAATTTACTTCTCACTCAATGTAACAATCCAAGACAGCTGTTTCTAGCCATTGGCCACATCCCTCCACACAGTGACTCAGGAATCAGACACCTTTATCCTGTGACTTTACCACTCCTAGAACATCGCCATTATCAAATCCAGCAAAAGGTAAAGAGAATGTGAAGGGGTGTACTTGCCTATGAAAGGTTTTTACCCAACGAAGTGGACAGTGGTTGAGCAGCAGGGCACCCTGCTCTCGGGCAGACCTCACGGGAACATTGCCAGTTCTGTCCGGAAGCTTCCCCAATGTATCAGGTGTGTGTGCATCCATGATCCAGGCAACTGGGGTTGGGAGTAGGTTGTAACAACAAATACCTATTAGGATGCTCCTCTCTCTCTCTCTCTCTTCCTCTCTCTGATGGAATAAACCAAAATAAAATTTAAAAAAAGTTTTGACCCATAGAAGGTCTGCTAACTTCTGCCCATGTTCCCATTGGTGAGCACTCGGTCACGCGGCCATATCCAATTACGAAGTAAGACCGAAGATTAGTCCCTGGTTGAGGAGCCATTTCCCATCCTCCACTCTATAGTTACAGTCGTTAGCAAACTGCAGCTTGTAGACCGAATTTGGCCCACTACCGCCCATTTTTATAAATAAAGCTTTATTGGAACACAGTCACATTCATTCATTTATATATTATCTATGGCCGCTTCTATACTGTAACAGCAGAGTTGAGAAGCTACAACAGAAACCATATGGTCCACAAAGCCTAAAAGAGTTCTTATCTGGCACCTTAATGAAAAAAATTGTCAACTCCTGCTTCATTACGATGGAAGCTGGAACTATTGCAGTCATCCTGCCACCACCAGAGGGAGTCCAGAACAGCTGGACCCACCACATAGAGGCTGCAAATGAAGCCAACCAAACAGAAGGCAGAGTCTAGAGATGGAGAGAGACCAAGTCCTGATGACCTCATTTGAACCATGAAGCCAACCATTTCTGAAGCCAACCTAGCCTTGGGCTTTTTAGTTGAGCCAATATATTTCCTTATGCATTGAGATCAATTTGAATTGGGTTTTTGTCTCATCTGAAAGGGCCCTAACTGATAACCTTTCCCCTTCTAGCAATTGGCCAACCATGGTAGACAGACTGATATTTGTCTTATGGTGAAGACCCAGTGATGAAACGTCAGTCCGATTTAGCGCACCAATAGGTCACACTGGATCATGGACAAGTTCTGCTGAGGCGTAAAACTACCATGTGACACGTTCCCAATTCAACCCTGCAAGGTCTTGAGACACCGACCACTGGGAGCTTCCTATGAATATTTCATGTCTCTGAGCTGATCAAATTTCTCAAAATGGGTGAGGTGAGAGTAAAAGGCAGGGGTTCTAGGCAGGTGCTTAATGATCCCTCAGCCCTGGGGGATCTTGGGTAAAACCTGGCCAAGAAACAAAGGCAGAGGTTTTTTTTTTTCAGTCCAGCCTGTCCTGGAAAGGCACTGAGTCATCTCACACAAGGAAACATAATAAGCGGTCTCTCTTCCAGGCCGAGCCCTCAGAGCTCTCTGCAGGTGCACTGGCAGAACACGGAGGGGTTGGCAAAGGCCAGGTGGCTTTGTTCCCCCTGCTGCCTCCTCCTTAGAAGTTGCTCATTACAGAGTGAGATGGTGGTGTTATATAACACCAGCTCGGCCTGATTCCACTAAAGTACAAGAGAAAGGAAAATACCTCAATGTCTTAAACACACCGCAGACTGAAAGACCATATATCGGGCCCTTTAGACTTTGACAGATGCGCAACGCCTTGAAGTCATAATATGCCCTAGACTTCCTGTAAGGTGCCTCTTATAAAGGGAAACACTTGCTATATAAGAGTCTTCTAGAGTGGGGCCAACAACAGCAAAGTCTGTGTTTCTAATGATTCTTGGCATTGCCCAAGTACTCTCCTTCCATGGATTCCAAGAACTTTGCAAACATTTTGCAATAAAATAACCTTTAATGTGCACGTGTGCACATATATGCACACACACACACACAACTGTACTTACTTTTAGAAATGACCCATGCAAATAACGGAAAGGTGATTATGCATTCTCCCCTGTAATTTAACAAACACGTCCCCTTGTAACCACACATCTCCTGTGACATGAGTTAGAAATGCAATGCCCAGGAGAGGAAAACAAGTCCACTGTGTTTAACCCTTCGTAAAAGCCTGGGAACACTGTGTAAAGAATGTGGTTTCTGAGCAGAAGTATGTAGGGCAAGAATGCTGTAAGCCACTGAAGCACAAAGAGGTAGAAGCCCTGGAGACCATGAGCTTGAGGACAGTTATGCTTATACCTAGCTAAGCTCAGGCATACCTATCTAGGTCCCTCTGGGTCAGTCTGTGAGGGTTCAGGAGGCAGATCAGAGGAAGTTTATTCAGGGAAGGAAACAGTAGGCGGGGCCAAAAAGAAAGTTTAAATCACAGTCAGCTAGGAGAAAAAACCCACAAGGTCAAAGCTGGAAGTACAGAGCCCAGGGGCAAGGCAAGTGTAGAAAAATAAGCCAGAAACTGAGGTCAGGTAGGGAGGTCAAGTGCAAGGTGAGTCAGGGCAAATGGTTCTCTCAAAGAGGGAAAAGAGATTCACTTTTTTTTTAGAGAGAGAGATTTTTGCTATAGGGCATGTGTGCTTGCCAGAGACGCAAGGAGAGGCAGAGGAAGGAAAAGTGAGAAATCACCCCTGAGGGATTGGCCATGCAGCAATCCCTTCTCTTCCATTATCCTCTCAGGATTTTAGGCACACGCACACACACACACACACACACACACACACACACACACACACGCCCCTGGTGTGATTTTCAAGCCACCAAGTCCAGGACTCAAACCATAATCTGCTACATGGGAGTCTAGTGCCTTAGTTACTACTCTACCTGCTGTTTCTAGAAGTTTACTTTATAAAATTTGCTTGTGTTATTGTGGAGACTGGCAAGTCTGAACTCCACAGGGTAGGCCAGCTAGCTGGAAATTCAAATAAAAGAGGGTGTTGTGGTCTTGAGGCGGAATGTTTTCTTCTTCAGGAAACCTTGGTCTTTGCTCTTAAAGCCTTCGGACTGCATGAGGCCCACCACATTAGGGGTGATAATCTGCTTTACTTCGAGTCACCTGACTGTAAATGTAACCACGTTGACAAAATGCCTTCACAGCAATATCTAAACTAGTGTCTGACCAAACAACTAAGCACTATTGCCTAGAGAGCTGACACATAAAATTAATCCTATTTGATATTTAAAGATGCCCAGTAGAGCTAAAAGGTAACACAGCAGTGAAATGTGGCATTCTGTGAGATTCCCACATGAGAACGTTCTGGGTTCACATCCACAGCCCTCCCTGAGTATGCCAGGCATACAAGTGTCCATGATCTGGGGCCGACTGAGACTGAAAGTGGATTGTGGCGTGCAAGACCCTATTTGGGGTGCCTCTCTGTCTCTCTTACTGAAGGGAAAAAATAAATAATTAACTTAATTACTTAGATAAATAAATTAAAATAAAGGTGTCCAATGAAATCAAGCGTTTTCTAAGTTCCTTACTCAGAGAGACTTAGAATCAGGAGATGGTCTATAAATGAGAAATCTACCAGACAATGGTGAAAAGTGCCACTTGGATCGCCCAAAAGAAAGACTAAGGTGCTGGCAGGTGACGTGGTGGTTAAGGGTGCTGGACTCTCACATGGCTGACCACGGTTCAAGTCGCAGACCTGGCAGCTTGATTTCTCACTTTCCTTCTCTTTCTCTCACTCTGTCCCTCTCTGGTCAAGTTAAAATAAATAAATGAATAAAGTTAAATACAAATAATTCTTAAAAAATAAAAAGAGGGAGAGAGAGAGAGAGGGATCTAAGACTTTATATCTCTGAACCCCAGTCTTACGCTTTTTCAAACTCCAGATTTAGACACACCAAGCCCCAATGTGCCAGCTCCCACAGTTTCTTTTTTGACGAAACTTGGATGGATATAAAAACAGCCATGTGTCTTCCAGTGAGTGCCAGCTAGATGAAATTCTAATCACCCAAATATCCATTCCTTCAATAACTTCAGGAGGAAGCTAGGGATAGCAGAAGGCTAAGGACAATAACAAAATGCAAGAGTTTCCAAGAAACTGGAAAACATATGCGGACTTGGAGCCTTGCCCTCGTGGGTGTCATTTCTGAGCCATCCACATCCAGCCAGCTATCACTTTGGAAATTCTCACTTGCACCTATGTTCATCTACTTGCAGAACTGAGTTGCATCAAGACGGGGCAGCATATCAAGACAGGGTTGTTCACTTCGCCATTCCTTAGGCCTACCGCGGTGAAATCAGCTCATTTCTGACTCTGTGAATGAAATACCAGTGTTTGGTGCGTGGAACTATCTGGCTCAGGCACCGCATGGATTGTTTGCATCAAACACCGCCTGGCATCCCTCTGAGGTCGGAATCCTCCCATGTCTAGGGCTTCAGGAAGTGCTTAGAGAAACAAAAAAAAACTTGGCAAAAATAATCTGCAAGAGTATCATGAATGCAAAAAAGTCTTCCCACAACAGAACAATTACCAGACAAGCCAGGCGCTTTGCAGTGAGAACCAGGGTGTACTTGAAGAAATCACCCAGAGACCAAGGCAGGGAGAAATGATCTGTTATCATTCCGGCAATCTGGCCTGCTTTCATATCTCTGCCATCGTGGTTCGCCCTGTGTGGGTGTTACTGTGTTGCTTTTTCCCCTAGCAGAATGAGAGCCAGGAAAACCTCCACACTTCAACTGAACAAGGATTTGTCGATTTGAGTGGTATCTAATGAATAATAACAATGGCTAATTGAGCACGTTGTACGTGCCAAGGAATGTTCTGAGCATTTTACGGGAACCAACTCATGGAATCCTCACAAGAACCCTATGAGGAAGGTAGCATTTATTATCACCACTGTTTACGTGGGAAGATGGAATGTAGAGAGGGGATACTTTCCTAGGTACGTACCATAGTTCATCAGCTCTAAGTTATTTTTCACGTGTTACTAAAATCACATTTACTGACATTAGGATGTGTCCTACCAGCGATATTAGGATTGTATCCTAATTTAATTGGCAGGGTGTTTGGTTTATTTTCTTTTCTTCGTGATGCTGAAAATAACGATGCGTCTTATAGCCAATGTCATCTTGAATTTGATGAGATATGGAAAGGGAAAGAAGCAAGGTAGAACCCAGGCGGTTTGGGTTTGGAGTCTGTATTTTCAGGCTGTGCAATGAGAGGTTTCCAGCTGCTCCAGTGAAAAGGAGAGAGGAAAAAAGAAACAGGCTTTGATTTCAACCAGGCATTCAGAAAGTGCTGTGAGTAGGATTTCTAAGACCTCACCACTTTCCTACGGCTTAAATTGGCCATTAAAAGCAACACTGGCATGGTGGTTAAGGAAGGGTGCTGGACTCCCATACGATCAACCACAGTTCGAATCCCAGACCTGGAGACTTGCTTTCTCGCTCCCCGCCTCTTCCGCTTCCCACCTTTTTTTAGAAGTTATCATTAAAATTAAATGGTGGCAGACATGTCCAAGGAATATTGCAGGGATTTGATCCATTGATGAATCTCGTGATAGACGAATGTGTGGAGATGGCAACTAGTGGGCAACAGGACAATACTGGAATGGTGGTAATACGAGGAAATAGTATCACCATGTTAGAAGCCTTGGAACGAGTATAAATAATGGCTGTTCAACAGAAAAACCCATGTCCCCTTGTCAACAGGCCCGTTTTTACTATGATGTAAAAATCAGGTCATGTACATTTCCATTATAAACTTTTTGTTAAGAAAAAAAAATTAAAATAAAGTTAAAGAAAATAATAATTTTTTAAAAAAGCAGCCTTGGGACCAGTAATGGCTACGTGGCTGGACTTTCATGTAGTTGACCATGGTTCAAGTCCCAGACCTGGTGGCTTAAACTCACACCCGGCGCATGTGCGTGCCCAAAACCCCAAGAGGAGAAAGGAGAAAAGACTGTGGTGTGGCCATTCCCTCTGCGCGGTGATTTTTCACTTTCTGTCTCTCTGTCTTTCTGGCGAGCACACGCGCCCTATAGAAAAAAAACTCTCAAAAAAAAAAAAGAAAAAAGAAAAGAAAAGAAAAGCAACCTCTACTTGGTTTTGGAGTGGGAAAAAATCAAGGCAGCCTAAGCCAGTTTTTCAGTCTTTGTCTTTTTTTTTTTTTAATCCTCAACGCTTTCTGATAAATACAAATCTCATACTGCTTCCCTCCCTCTGACATCCCTAAGGATTCTGATATGCTGACCCTACAGTTACCTCACTCAGAGTGGGACTATTTGGCCTGAAAACTACCCCAAAATGTTCTTATTCTGTGTACAATTATGCATGAGATTTGATCCACCTTTGTCTTTTCTGGTCTCCTCAAGCTTAGTGATACTTACACAGCACTATGCTTAAAGGTTTTTAAAAGCATAAAAGTGAGTCAAAGGGTGAGAGAGGGTTAGGTTTATGTGTGTTGGTATGCAGTGTGTGTGTTTATATGTGTTGTTTGGATTCGTTTTGTTTTATGTTTGGGTTGGTAAGGAAGAAATCCCTATTTAAAAAAAAAAGAAAAAGAAAATCTGTAATTGTAACTAACTTATTATTCCTGTTTTTTCTATCAACAACACATTGATTTTGTTGCCCAGGAAACTTACAGAAGTTTCTGGAGAATTGATTACCTCATTCCAAACCAAAGGGTCACTAAACACTCCCTTTTCAACTCTTTTTACTTGGAACAAAGACCATGCCTTATAGCTCACCTGAGTCTCTGGAGAGCCTGAAACCTGAGCCTCTACTCATTGCTGGGATTTCGCACTTCCTGCTGCAAACCATATGTTAGGGTCTAAGGGGAAAACCCTATAGTTACAGTTGGGGAGGGTGGGGGAGGAGGGATGAGGTCACAAATCCCGGCAGGAGGCAATCACAGCTCTAACCCAACACTGCTAGAAAAACATGTCCCAAGAAGTTAGACGTTTTCGTAGCCCTTCAACTTCAACAGTTTGCTCTTTACAGTTCGAAGTGTCTTTCCTTTACTCTGTGTCATAAGTGGGCTCCTTCTAAAGGTCTGCAAAAGCTAGTGGCTAGCCTGCCCTGCTCTGTAATCTGTCTGGATTTTGTTCCCTGCACCTGGAAAGTTCTTTCAATTAGATGCATTTTTTCCCCCTGCCTTTCTTTGGTGTAGAGACCAAATGCAGTGGGCCTGAGGGGAGCTGAGGCTTCCAGTGTCACTCACCTAGACTGAAACCTTTTAGGGGCCTTAGATGGTACTGAGAGCTCACCTAGCATTCCAGCCAAAGATGCCTTAGAGATCTATAGATGACAGCACCAGGACAATTGCCTTCCGAAGGACAAAGGGATGGGAATAAAGGCTCAAAGACCTGCCCCACCGTTGGAAGGAAGGCCTGAGTGCCCAGGAACACACTGGTTACCAGTAAGAACCTGGAGAAATCAATCACTGGGGTAAGAACATAATCGTTGTACCTGATGCGGAGGATACCGGGAGTGTTTCCCTAAACGTGGCTGGCAGCAAACTGACTTGCGCCAGGGTGGTGGAGGAGAGAGGGAATAGGATTTGAAATCTGGGAGACCTAAATTTGGATCCTGAGTTTTAGCTGGTGATCCACAGTGAATTACTCAAGCTCTCTGAATGTTAGTTTCCTTTTCTTAAAAAGAATAAGGACTATGGTATGAAATAGGAATGTTATAAAAATTAAGTGGTATCATGTACTTACAGGGCCGGACACCTGAAGGCACTGAATCAGTGCTCTACCCCGGGCAGGGCACTGTGCACATCACCAGGACTTCACATGTCCACGCCAGGGAGCAGCAGGGCGGACCTTTGCTTACAAGGAGTCTCACCTAGACAGCAGTTACGCTGTTTCTTTTCCCCAGCAAAACTCATTCTTATCCCATTCTTCGGCACATTTCGACTGCTTCTGTTGGGGGCCTAGTGAGTTTCAGAATTCAGAACTGTGCTTATTCTACCTCCGCTAACGGAGACCCAGAACATGGAAGTCTCCAGCCTTGCAGGAACTGTGCTGTTTGGGTCAATTTCCTTAAATGTCATGGATAGCTTATTGTCCTATGCACTTTTTCTTTCTTTCTTTTTTGGATGAGTTACTTATTTCTTATTTTATTTATTCATTCTTTTTTTGTTTTGTTTTTAAATTTTGACCAGAGAGATACACACACAGAGGAGAGAGAGAGAGAAAGCGAGAAAGCAAGCCACCAGGTAGGTCTAGGACTCGAACTGTGGTCAGCCATGTGGGAATGTCCAGCACCTTAACCACCATGCCACCTGTTGGCCCCTGTCCTGTGCACTTTCTTTATATATATTTTTTTTTGGGGGGGGGAGAGGTTTTTGTTTGTTTGTTTGTTTGTTTGTTTTTTTGCTATAGGGCACATGTGCTCGCCAGACAGACAGAGAGAGACATAGAAACAGAAAGCAAGAAATCACCCCCCAGGGGGGATGGCCATGCTGCATTCCCTTCTCCTCCTTTCTCCTCTCGGGATCTTGGGCACGCACGCACACGCCCGGTGTGAGTTTTAAGCCACCGGGTCCAGGATGCGAACTGCGGTCGACTACATGGGAGTCCAGCGACATAGCCATTATGCTAACTGCTGTGTCCTGTGCACTTTCAAAACCAACTTAAAGGAGCATTATCCCTGGGCTGGCCATGGTGGTGCAGTGGTAATGCAAGGCTTTCTGATGCTGAGACCCTGCGGGAAGGTCCTGGGTTTATGCTCTGAGGTCTGTCTCCGGATGCAGGGAGGTGGGTGTGTGCTGTGAGGCTGGCTGGCTCCAGCTGGGGGTTGGGTCACAGCACTCCTCTGGAATTGCCTCTATCTTCCCCTCTCACGGAAGAAATAAATAAACTTAAAAAGAGAGAGGAATACTACCTCTTTCTCCCAGCTCTGTTTCTATTATCCTGTTTCTATAATAGCACATTTTCATTGTCACTTAGTCTAATGCTGTTTCCTCTAATCCTTTCTATGACCTGGAAGCCTTTAAAATCCCCATTCCCAAATTGGGAAGCCTTACCTCCTCTGTGAAGGCCTCTCTGGTTGCCCAGCACCCATTAGACCCTCCCTTCTCAGAACTGTTGCAACACTGCTAATCAGCACCATATGGCTGAGCAAGGAACACTGCTCTCACTCCACGCTACTCTGCTCATCTCTCTTGACTGCTAAGTTCCCCCACTAGGACTGCCAGATAAAATGCAGGATGCCCAGTTAAATTTGAATTTCAGATAAGCAACAAATAACTTGTTAGTTTAAGTATGTCTCAAGAATCACATCCTGTTTTTTCATTTGCTAAATCTGGCAGCAGTAAGGCCAGACTTTCATGCTTCTGCTTCTTCCACAGCACTTAGCATGGAGGCAAGACCGTTCTGGGCCACATATAAATAATTATTGATAACAACAACAACAAAAATGGCTAACATTTATCAAGCACCAAACACTATTGTTTGCCAAATACTGTGTGAAATACTCTACATCAACTATATCAAAGAGAGGGTACAAAAACATACACAAAACCTGGCATTGACAGTGCAAGATAGAATGTGAGCTTTTTTTTCTTTTTTTTAAGAGAGGTTTTTGCCATAGGGCACATGCTCTCACCGGAAAGACGAGAGAGACAGAGAGACAGAAAGTCAGAAATCACTCCCCAGGGGGGATGGCCACTCTGCAATCCCTTCTCCTCCAGTCTCCTCTCGGGATCTTGAGCACACACGCACACATATCTAGTGTGAGTTTAAGCCACTAGGTCTGGGACTCAAACCACGGTTGACTACATGGGAGTCCAGCAACGTAACCATTACTCCATCTGCTGGTCCCAGAATATGATTTTTTTTTAATTTGCTATGGGGCACATGCACTTGCTGGTGTGGGGAGGAAGAGACACAGAAAGTGAGAAAGCACCCCCCGTGGGGAATGACCACACCACTATCCCTTCTCTATTCTCCTCTCAGGAAGAATATTATTTTTTGTAAAATAATTATTTATTATTATTACTTAATTTGCTGTAAGCGCATGTGCTCACCAGAGAGAGACAGAGAGGGAGAAAGTGAGAAAGCAAGCCACCAGATCCGGTACTCGAACCACAGTCGGCCATGTGGGATTCCAGCACCTTAATCACCACACCATTTGCTGGCCCCAGAATATGATTTTTTTTAAATGCAAATGTAGAGTAAGGATTTGGGGAGGCACTCTGCGCTACTTAGCCCAACACTGCTATTTATTGTCCCTATGATTTTAAATGTTTCTCTAATCTCTCCTTATTCTCATTAAGAAATAATGATGTTAATAGTTCCTTCCTCCTGGGACCAGCAATTAGTGTAATGGCTATGTCACTGGACTCCCATGTAGTTGACCACGGTTTGCGTCCCGGACACAGTGGCTTAAAACTTACTCCAGGCGTGTGTGTGTGCATGCCCAAGATCCTGAGAGGAGAATGGAGAAGGGATTGCGGCATGGCCATCCCCCCTGGGGGTCTCGATCTCTGTCTCTCTGTCTCTGTCTATCTGGCGAGCGCAGGTGCCCTGTAGCAAAAACCTCTCCAAAAAAAAAAAATAGTTCCTTCCTCCTAAAGCTGTGATGAAGATTAAATGAGATTAAAAACAATAACAAAAATGTAACAGACTCGTGAACAGACAGCTATCTGTTGAGAATAATCTGATGTACATGGTAATTTTTGACTTGCTTCACATGCAATGCATGCACGCTTTGAAAAAACATTGTATGCTGTAAAGATGCACAATGATTCAATGTAAATAAAAACATATTTTTTTAAAAAGATGAAATAAGTTAATATACTAAGAGCATAGCACAGACCTCAGCACACAGTTAAGTTCTCACATAATGATAATGATGTTGTTCTTGTGGGAATTTAGAGAGGGGAGCTCTTTGGGCAGAGCCAACCTTCCAGGACTGATAAGTTTAATGAATCAGGAGAGATTCTGAGGACGGCAAGAAAGTGGGAAGCAGTTTCAGAACACAGCAAGTAGACTTAGCTAGCTGCTTCCCACTGCATCGATTCAAAGCTTTCTTCGTCTTCAGAGGGCTTATTTAATCCAAAAAATTTGCTGTCTTGACTAGAGGAATTTACGGGTCTAAGGACACACATTGAATATCCAGTGATAAGATTTTTTTTAATGAAAGGAAACATCAGGTATAGGTTTAACACTTGACACCTGTCATTGTGTTCTTATTGCTTTGCTTTCACAATGAGAGATAAGCTTTCACAATGAGAGATAATCTTTCACAATGAGAGATAATGTTCACCGAGCTATTTATTGACAAGAATCTATTGATTGACAATAAAGAGCATTGTACTCTTTTGGCAACAAACCTCAAGGATCCTCTCCTAAAATTAATTTTATCCATTTCTGTCTTGCAAGAAGACTCAGGTACAGACATGTGGGCCCAGAGCTCAGGACCTTTCGCTAGACCTGAACTTCTGCTGGGGTTTCTGCTCAGAGCTGGGGCTGTGGGAATGAAATCAGAGAGGGTGCCAGATGGCAGGGTGTGGGAAGTCTCCGGCTGGAAAGGGATGGCCAAGATAAACAAGCGACTGGAGGTCTAAAAAATGAATGGATAAACATCCAGACCAAAGTCAACAGTGCTGGCGAATCCTACCCGGTCTTCACAGCCGGGGAGGTTTTGACACATGAGATCGGTTTCAAGTCCTTGAAAGAACTTTTGTGCATCTGATTCTTAAGCATTCCTGTTTTGAGGGGGGTTTGGTGGAGGGAGATAACACAGTTCCCGTAGTAATGGCAGAATTGTTAGATTTTCATCAACATACCTTTCTATGAGATTTCTGCTTAAAAACAATCAGTAGGTGGGGACCAGCAGATGGCATAATGATTATGTCTCTGGATTCCCACGTAGTAGATTGTGGTTTAAGTCCTGGGCCCAGCAGCTTAAAAATCATGCTGGGCACGTGTGTGTGCGAGCCTAAGATCCCAAGGGGAGAATGGAGGAGAAGGGAGTGCGATGTGCCATCCTCCCTGGGGGAGCTGATTTCTTGCTTTCTGTCTCTCTGGTGAGTGGACGTACCCTATAGCCAAAATCTCTTTCTCTCTCTCTCAAAAAAAAATCAGTTAGTGACTGGATACTGATTAATATTAATATTAAAGAAATAGTTAAACTATGACGTGGCATTGTTTTAATATTTTTTTAAAAAATCTCTAGGGCCAGCCAGTAGTGTAGTGGTTCAGGTGGCTAGATCCCACATGACCGACTGTACACTTGGAGTCCCAGACCCAGAGGCTTGAAAAACACACCTGGTGATGTGTGTGCATGCCCAAAACTCAAAAGAGGGAGAAATGGAGAAGGGGTTGCGGCATGGCCATCCTCCATGATGGTGATACTTTCTAACTTCCCCCTCTCTCTTTCTCTCTCTGGCTCTCTCTCCAATGAGCACATGCTCCCGTCAACAAAATTAAACAAAAAAAGAAAAGAAAAGAATCTTTATCTTTTAGAGCTACACATTGAACATTTACAGATGAAACAATACGGTGTTACAGATTACCTCTAAATAATCTCGGAATGGAAGTTGGGGATTGGCCATAAATTGATAGTTATTTAGGCTTGGAGAGCATTATAGCACTTTCTCTACTTTTATATATAACACTTAAAATTTTCCATAATACAAAGATTTAAATGGAAGGTTGCCAAAGGCTGAATCGTGGCACAGTGGTAAAACGTGACGGATGCCCGTTGAGACTGAGTCAAATGGGAAGTTTCCTGGTTCTCATCCAGAGACCTCCCTGAGTACTCTGGCCCCACACATGCCCATAATCCTGGGCTGACTGAAGCTGGGGGTGGATGGTTGTGTCGAGATTCTCTTAGATAGGCAATCTCTCTTTCACTTGGTTTCTCTCACTCACAAAAGCAACAAATATATGTTTTTAAAAAGTCATCAAAGATGCATTTATTTTGTAGCATAAAAATTAAGACTCTAACAGATATCTGGGTCTTCCAAGCATGAAAGTTTTGTATCATAAACATTAAGACTCTAATAGAGCTCTGGGTGTTTCAAGCATGACAGTTTCAGGTTTACATAAAACACACTGAAATGAAAAATAAGCAAAAGTGGGCCAGCTGGTAGCCTGGTGGTTAAGGCAACTGAATCCCTCATGGCTAGCTTTACAATTCTAGTCCCAGACCTTGTGGCTTGTGTATGCATGCATGCCCCAAATCCCGGAAGAATCAAGAAATGCAGGAGAAGAGCTTGTGATGTGACTGTTTCCTACAGGTGTGCTTTCTACTCCCTGCCCATCTCTCTCCAGAGTGCACACCTGCCTTCTGGAAATGCTAGAGGGAAAAAAGAACAAAAATGAAGCAAAATTAAGTCATTTCAAGCTAGGAAATACGCATCTTACATATCTGAATATTTCACGACAGACTCTGCTTCCCTGTAAATTCACAGACATGTGTGTTGTAGTGCAACTGGCATTCTCATTTTCCTGGGTAATTGGATTGTGTAAACCTAATCTGGCGAATCAGTAAATTCAAGGCATGGAATTTATGGTGTGGATCTGAGATGGTTCAGAGTAGCAGTGAGTACTTGGTTGGCTGTTGGCCAGTTGAGGTGGGAGAGCGGGGGTCTTGACACAGACTGGGGCAAAAAGAGGACACGGCTTCTTGAAAGTAAAGAGTCTAGCATGCTGACCCAAAGGTCCCTGCTGGAACTCTTCTCTGATTCCATTCATTTCCTCCCAGCCTTCTGAAACGATGGCTTTTGCTGTCACTGTTTATTTGGTTTGCCTTTCCAATCCCTGATAAATGTGAATTATAGTCACTCTGTGATCTGTGCTATGGAAAAAAAAAAAAAAAAAAACAGGCAAACTGTTTAGAATCCTTGTTTAAACTGGAATAACTGATTCAGCTTTGAAAGTAATACATGATTATTTCCTGACCAGCAAAAGACCCCAATCCCGTGTGACCAAAAAGTTGGTATTTATGCTACGAAAATGCCTTGGGTTTGTTTGCTGTCGCTGGGGGCTGGTTAGAGATGCCCTGCTGTTTGTCTGAAGTATAGCTGGCACCGTCATCGGCTGTACAGTCTTACTGAGTTTGCAGACGTTGTTCGAAACCCCGCACATGTCACACCGTATCATTTTTAATGCAGTAAAGAGTCAGATGATACTGCACAGCTTGCTCAGTGCAGGAAGGAGGGGTGCAGGCCTGGCTGCTCTGCTCGCCAAGTCCAAATCAATTACGCTCTAATCAGGACTGTTTCCGGAACTGGTGGGATCGAGGTTCAGAGTGAAAAGGAAAAATTGCTGTGTCTCTCCAGATCCTGTTTGCACCCGCGGCCTCCATCCGAGACACATCCTGTTTGACCTCTGGCGTGGCGGGGGTGGGGAGCTGTTCTGTTTGACTTTTGACTGCCCCCGAACCGGGGACCTCGTTTTGGTTTTTGTTTTGTTTCATTTTTCAGGCAAAGCTCATATTAGTAATTACAATTTAGTCATCATCCTCAGTCCTTAAAGACACACAATACGAGCTGTTCGTGTTTCCCGCAGGACCCCCAGGACACTCGTTCAAAATGCAGATTTGGGACTAGGTTGGTGACACCCCGGTATCACTGCCCAGGAGATGCTGGATCCACGTGGAAGATCCTGGTTAGGTTCCCTGGCCAACCTGGACCTGCTGGGTGCCTATGATCCTGGGAAAGGGGTGGGCCCCTCACCACATGAGATCCAAAGGGCAGTGCTTGTCTTTCTCTCTGTCTCTCATGAGAGAAAGAAACTTAAAACAAGAAAAGAACATGCAGATTTTGGCAGTCTCTAGGAAGGTGCTATTCTAACAGACTATCCAGGAGAGCTGAAATGCAATCAAGAGCAAGAACTTGCATCAGGGTGAGAACTGCTCAAATCCAGGCCCCTCATCGTAGGCCATGGACTCTGGCCAGGCCCAACCCCTGTATTTATGTCCTATTGCTAGGAAAACACTCTTGAGTTTTGGGTGCCTAGAAAGGACCACTAAAAGAGATGCCCCTGCTTATAGGCACAAGAGTATCTTGGGATACCACCTGCACACATTCCCAGGGGTGGTCAGTGAAACCCTGGCACAGTGTAAGGTCAACCGGAAGGGTATGATCAGACCCTGACCAAGTTCTCACCAGGACATATCAAAAGAGAACAACTAATGAATGAATTAATTAATAAAATCATTGTGATTTCATTAGCCATGTCTTTCTGGAGTTATTAAAATAGTTGTTTGGGAACCAGTAGTTAGCATAATGGCTATGTCACTGGACTCCCATGTAGTCGACCGCGGTTCGCGTCCCGGACCCGGTGGCTTAGAACTCACACCGGGTGCATGTGCGTGCGTGCCCAAGATCCCGAGAGGAGAATGGAGGAGAAGGGATTGCGGCGTGACCATCCCCCCTGGGGGGTGATTTCTTGCTTTCTGTCTCTATGTCTCTCTCTGTCTGGCGAGCACACACACCCTATACCGAAATCCTCTCCCAAAAAAAAAAAAGAAAGAAAGAAAAAATAGTTGTTGTTTCACAGATTTATTTCCAATTTATTTATTTATTTTTGAGTAGTTAATATATGATAATGCCTTGCACGAAATTCCGAATGTACCAAAAAACCTTCTGATTTAGTACATAGGAAGTTTCCCTCCCAAGCCAGAGTTCTGGTTCTCAAACACAGAACTATTATCAAGTGTTAGTCTTCAAAAAATGCTTTTGTTGGGCCAGCCAGGGATGGGGTAGTTAAGGCACCTGGATGCCAGATGGGCAACTCTGCAGCTCAAGCTCCAGACTGGTAACGAAAAACATGCTGGGCACTGTGAGTGCATGCCCATAATCCTGAGAGGGTAATGGCCGTCCCCTGGGGAGGAGGGGGTACTCTCTTGCTTCATCTCTCTCTCTCTTTTTCTTGCTCTCTCTGTCTCTCTCCAGTGAACACATGTGCCCTAGAGCAAAATGCAAAAAAAAAAAAAGTTTGAAATCACTTCTGTAATTAAAATGTAATAATAAAAAAGCTTTTTTTTTAAAAAAAAGGTTTTTGCCATAGGACACATGCACTTACCAGAAAAAGACAGTGAGAGGAAAAGAAATCACCCCCCAGGGGGATGGCCACACCACATTCCCTTCTCCTTTGTTCTCCTCCTGGGATTTTGGGCATGCGTGTGCATGTGCCAGGCATGATTTTCAAGTCACCAGGGCCCAGGACTCGAACTACAGTCATCTATGGCAGTCCAGTGCCATAACCATCAGATTACCTGCTGGCCCCCAAAATAAAAAAATCTTTTAAAAAAATACTTTGCATAGGGGTCTTTAAACAAGTTCAGGAAAAATGTGTATCATGAAAAAACTATGTGGCTCAGCCTTATGGCTTAGTGGTTAGGAAATTGGACCCTACATAGCAACTGTGGTTTTGGTGTCCACCCCAGAGGCTTGAGAAACATGCCAGGCATGTGTGCATGGGTGCCCCGAATCCCGATGTGGTGGAGAAATGAAGGAGAAGGGACCGTGGCAGGACTCTGCCCCATGAGGAGTGCTTTCTCCTTCTTGCTCTCTCTCTTTTCCTCTCTAGAGCGTGCACATAGTCTACAACAATTTAAAAATAATAATAATTTTAAAATTGTACACAGGTTTCAAAGTTCTTGCACCAAAACAAACTTTAATTCCATTTTTCTATGAACTTTTTGAAATGCTCACATACACAAGCAGATACATTTTAGAAACTCCTTTTTCATATAGCAGGTAGCATCTTGTTTAACAACAGAGATCCTTTCCTATCAGTTTATGTGGGGAATCTTTTTCTAAATTAAATGATAGCGATGATATTTTCTAAATGTGGTAAAGACTACACACACATACACACATACAATCACACACAAACACACACATTTGGCAGTCTCATTCTGAGCCCCGAGAAGGCTTTTTAATTTTTTTTCTAGTCTATAAAATCTGGAAGTCAGGACCACTGGCATAATAAATAATAAGAATAATTAAATAATTATATTATTGTAATATAAAATTAACATATTAAATAATGATTTATTGAATAATAATAACAACAGAGTTACAGAATCAATAAGAACTTAAGTAGGGGCTGGCAGAGGGCGTGGTGGTTAAGGCACTGGACTCCCACATGCCTGACCACAGTTCGAGTCCCAGACCTGGCGATTTGCTTTCTCATTTTCTCTTTCTGCCTCTTGCTCTGTCCCTTTCTTGTCAAATTAAAATCAATAAACAAATAGGTACATGTACATGAAATGATTCTTTAAATAAATAAATAAGAAACATTTTGGAGATGATCAGTACATTAAAAAAAAAAATCTTAAGTTACTGATGGGGCCAGCAGGTGATGTGATGGTTAGAGCAGTAGACTCCCACATGGCTGACCATGGTTCAAGTCCTGGACCAGGTGGCTTGTTCTCTCACTTTCTCTCTGTCTCTGGTGAGCACATGTGCCCTATAGCAAATTAATAATAATAATAAATAAAATTAATTTTTTAAAAAAATAAATTACTGATTTCTCTGAGAGCATTTCCTCATTCAGTAAAACCGAAGGTAGGAAATAAAACCTGACATCGTGAGGATTAAGTAAATAATGACTAGAAAGCACCTGGAACCTTGACCCTGAAGGATCGTTCTATGTGGGACACGGCTATCACGAGTTAGCAACAGACAAATGCTGTAGGCAGGTTCTTTAGGATGAGGGCTGGAGTATTCATTGACCCTGGCATTGGGAGATCAATGAAGAGTCAGCCACAGAGCTCCGGGGACTGTTACTGGCAGGAACCAGAGCTAGCAAGGCCGGTGGCATGGAGGCTGGTGGAGAGAGAAGCGCCGAGCTGTTTCATCTTTGTTGAAGCTGTACATTATAGGTCCCATCTCAGAGCAGGCAGGATTCTTACTCAGAAATCCTGTCTGGCAACACAGAAGATTCTTTTTGACCCTTTGTCTAAATTTTCTAAGCACCATGGAGGGAATTGACAGTGCAGAGCGGTATCTGGGTAAGCCCCACTTCTTTCTCATGTATTTCACTCACGTTCTGGGTTCTTCTGCTTCCGTCGTGGAAACGACCACCCCAGTCTACACAAAGTCTTTCTCGCTGGTTAACGCACCTCTTCCTCCTCTCCCCAGTTGGCCTCTGATACTATCTCCAAAAAGCATTAATGACAATGACAGGACGTTTCTTTGGCTATCAAGATGGGCAAAGGGTAGGAATCCTGTGGTGTAATAATAACCAGCCGGGCTGCAGAGCCCACGAGGGCGCTAAGGGGCATCCCTGAGCAAAGCCACGAGGAGCTGTGAACAGCAGGAGTGCCCCTCCGCCCCCCACCGACAAGGGCTGCACCCCATTTAACATGAACTAGGTGACAGACAGCTTGCTGGCCCCGTAAGTGGCATCTGGGGACAGGGCAGTCTAGAACCTCTCTAGCGAAGACAGCCAGTTCTCTTTCCTGCAAGGGGGCTCTGACCGTGAACGATGCACCACGCTGCAGCACTCTACCTTTTTCTCGTTCTGAGTAGCCTACCCTTGGCCAAAGCCAGAGTGCAAAGTGTCCGAGAATCCGGAGCCTCAGGCCCAGCTTTGCAAGGTGAGCACGTGATGGGCCAAAGAACACAGAAAGCCAGGAGAAAGGGCCTGCCGCTTAGCTGGGAAAGCATTCCAAGCTCCCAGGAAGGAGCGCCTCTCCCAGCTGCCCCTCCTCCACTCCCTCCTCCTCCCTTCTTCAGTAAAACTAGAGCCCAGTTTAACAAAGCAGAAAGGTGGAGAATGTGACCTTCTATTAAACTTGGTTACTTGAAAAATAATGCTGTGGTTTACTTAAAGGCACAGGACACATAATTGGATTCACATGTTTGACCAATTCCCATGAAAGATGAATACCAATCTGAACGAGCGCTCATTTCTACAGAGAGAAACTCAAGCGAGGAGAGGGCAAGACAGTGCAGTCATGGAGCTGCTGAAAGCCCAAGCTTTGGGATTAGACAGACCCGGTCGCATCCTGACTCTGTAAGTTGCTCGATCGTTCTGACCCGCAGTTTCATTACCTGTGAAATGAAGATAATAACCGTTCCTTTTCCAGTGTTGTTGGGAACGTGTGCAGGGCACCGGCACTGTGTCAGACTACCTTTCAGTAAAGAGCTACTCTTGTTGCTAGGAGTTCTTGGAGAAATCGAGTCCTTCTGAATGTGCAAGAATTCTTTCAATAAACTTTTAAATTTTGAAATAATTTTACATCTATGGAAAGTAAAAAAAAAAAAAAAATAGTTCCGGATGTTCCCACATCCCCTCCACCTCGATTATTTTTTTTTAATGTTTACATCTTAACATTACTGACGGTAATGTTAATGACGCAGGAGTGGCCCTGTAAGTGGGGTCCAACTCCTGTTCCATTACCATGGTACATTTACTAAGAGTAAAAAGCCAACACTGCTACATTAACTGAACAAGACACTTTATTCTGATTTCAGTTTCCTGTTCCAGGATACGATCTAGGGTATTACACTGCATTTAGAACGTTGTTTTTTGTTTTTGTTTTTGTTTTTGAGAGGTTTTTGCCATAGGGTGCGTGCACTCACCAGAAAGAGAGACAGAAAGTGAGAAATCACCACCCCCCACAGGGGGGATGGCTACACCGCAATCCCTTCTCCTCCATTCTCCTCTTGGGATCTTGGGCACGCACGCTCATGCACCCAGCGTGAGTTTTAAGCCACCGGTCCGGGACTCGAACTGTGGTCGACTACATGGTAGTTCAGCAACATAGCCACTATGCTAACTGCTGGTCCCCATTTAGAACAATTTTTAAATTAGCACAACAATCTTTTTTTTTATTTGCCAGAGGGTACTTGCACTTCCACTGGAGGGGGAGAGAGAAAGTAAAAAAAAATTAAAATAAAAAAATTAAAAAAAAAAAAAAACCTCCCCTGGAGTCAATCTTTTCTCTTCCACTTCCCCCTTTCAGGATTTGGGGCATAAGGCATATGCACCCAGAGTTTTTCAAACCACCAAGTTGGAACTCACATGGTATCCAGCTACTTTAACACCAAACCACCCTATCAGCTGGCCCAGTCAACACTGTTAATCAACCAATTATGTTTCCATAGTCAAAACCTCAATGTACCCTTCTAAAACACTTGAGAGGTCTTATCTCTCTCTCTTTTTCTTGCTCTCTCTGTCTCTCTCCAGTGAACACATGTGCCCTAGAGCAAAATGCAAAAAAAAAAAAAGTTTGAAATCACTTCTGTAATTAAAATGTAATAATAAAAAAGCTTTTTTTTAAAAAAAAAGGTTTTTGCCATAGGACACATGCACTTACCAGAAAAAGACAGTGAGAGGAAAAGAAATCACCCCCCAGGGGGATGGCCACACCACATTCCCTTCTCCTTTGTTCTCCTCCTGGGATTTTGGGCATGCGTGTGCATGTGCCAGGCATGATTTTCAAGTCACCAGGGCCCAGGACTCGAACTACAGTCATCTATGGCAGTCCAGTGCCATAACCATCAGATTACCTGCTGGCCCCCAAAATAAAAAAATCTTTTAAAAAAATACTTTGCATAGGGGTCTTTAAACAAGTTCAGGAAAAATGTGTATCATGAAAAAACTATGTGGCTCAGCCTTATGGCTTAGTGGTTAGGAAATTGGACCCTACATAGCAACTGTGGTTTTGGTGTCCACCCCAGAGGCTTGAGAAACATGCCAGGCATGTGTGCATGGGTGCCCCGAATCCCGATGTGGTGGAGAAATGAAGGAGAAGGGACCGTGGCAGGACTCTGCCCCATGAGGAGTGCTTTCTCCTTCTTGCTCTCTCTCTTTTCCTCTCTAGAGCGTGCACATAGTCTACAACAATTTAAAAATAATAATAATTTTAAAATTGTACACAGGTTTCAAACTTCTTGCACCAAAACAAACTTTAATTCCATTTTTCTATGAACTTTTTGAAATGCTCACATACACAAGCAGATACATTTTAGAAACTCCTTTTTCATATAGCAGGTAGCATCTTGTTTAACAACAGAGATCCTTTCCTATCAGTTTATGTGGGGAATCTTTTTCTAAATTAAATGATAGCGATGATATTTTCTAAATGTGGTAAAGACTACACACACATACACACATACAATCACACACAAACACACACATTTGGCAGTCTCATTCTGAGCCCCGAGAAGGCTTTTTAATTTTTTTTCTAGTCCATAAAATCTGGAAGTCAGAACCACTGGCATAATAAATAATAAGAATAATTAAATAATTATATTATTGTAATATAAAATTAACATATTAAATAATGATTTATTGAATAATAATAACAACAGAGTTACAGAATCAATAAGAACTTAAGTAGGGGCTGGCAGAGGGCGTGGTGGTTAAGGCACTGGACTCCCACATGCCTGACCACAGTTCGAGTCCCAGACCTGGCGATTTGCTTTCTCATTTTCTCTTTCTGCCTCTTGCTCTGTCCCTTTCTTGTCAAATTAAAATCAATAAACAAATAGGTAAAGGTACATGAAATGATTCTTTAAATAAATAAATAAGAAACATTTTGGAGATGATCAGTACATTAAAAAAAAAAATCTTAAGTTACTGATGGGGCCAGCAGGTGATGTGATGGTTAGAGCAGTAGACTCCCACATGGCTGACCATGGTTCAAGTCCTGGACCAGGTGGCTTGTTCTCTCACTTTCTCTCTGTCTCTGGTGAGCACATGTGCCCTATAGCAAATTAATAATAATAATAAATAAAATTAATTTTTTAAAAAAATAAATTACTGATTTCTCTGAGAGCATTTCCTCATTCAGTAAAACCGAAGGTAGGAAATAAAACCTGACATCGTGAGGATTAAGTAAATAATGACTAGAAAGCACCTGGAACCTTGACCCTGAAGGATCGTTCTATGTGGGACACGGCTATCACGAGTTAGCAACAGACAAATGCTGTAGGCAGGTTCTTTAGGATGAGGGCTGGAGTATTCATTGACCCTGGCATTGGGAGATCAATGAAGAGTCAGCCACAGAGCTCCGGGGACTGTTACTGGCAGGAACCAGAGCTAGCAAGGCCGGTGGCATGGAGGCTGGTGGAGAGAGAAGCGCCGAGCTGTTTCATCTTTGTTGAAGCTGTACATTATAGGTCCCATCTCAGAGCAGGCAGGATTCTTACTCAGAAATCCTGTCTGGCAACACAGAAGATTCTTTTTGACCCTTTGTCTAAATTTTCTAAGCACCATGGAGGGAATTGACAGTGCAGAGCGGTATCTGGGTAAGCCCCACTTCTTTCTCATGTATTTCACTCACGTTCTGGGTTCTTCTGCTTCCGTCGTGGAAACGACCACCCCAGTCTACACAAAGTCTTTCTCGCTGGTTAACGCACCTCTTCCTCCTCTCCCCAGTTGGCCTCTGATACTATCTCCAAAAAGCATTAATGACAATGACAGGACGTTTCTTTGGCTATCAAGATGGGCAAAGGGTAGGAATCCTGTGGTGTAATAATAACCAGCCGGGCTGCAGAGCCCACGAGGGCGCTAAGGGGCATCCCTGAGCAAAGCCACGAGGAGCTGTGAACAGCAGGAGTGCCCCTCCGCCCCCCACCGACAAGGGCTGCACCCCATTTAACATGAACTAGGTGACAGACAGCTTGCTGGCCCCGTAAGTGGCATCTGGGGACAGGGCAGTCTAGAACCTCTCTAGCGAAGACAGCCAGTTCTCTTTCCTGCAAGGGGGCTCTGACCGTGAACGATGCACCACGCTGCAGCACTCTACCTTTTTCTCGTTCTGAGTAGCCTACCCTTGGCCAAAGCCAGAGTGCAAAGTGTCCGAGAATCCGGAGCCTCAGGCCCAGCTTTGCAAGGTGAGCACGTGATGGGCCAAAGAACACAGAAAGCCAGGAGAAAGGGCCTGCCGCTTAGCTGGGAAAGCATTCCAAGCTCCCAGGAAGGAGCGCCTCTCCCAGCTGCCCCTCCTCCACTCCCTCCTCCTCCCTTCTTCAGTAAAACTAGAGCCCAGTTTAACAAAGCAGAAAGGTGGAGAATGTGACCTTCTATTAAACTTGGTTACTTGAAAAATAATGCTGTGGTTTACTTAAAGGCACAGGACACATAATTGGATTCACATGTTTGACCAATTCCCATGAAAGATGAATACCAATCTGAACGAGCGCTCATTTCTACAGAGAGAAACTCAAGCGAGGAGAGGGCAAGACAGTGCAGTCATGGAGCTGCTGAAAGCCCAAGCTTTGGGATTAGACAGACCCGGTCGCATCCTGACTCTGTAAGTTGCTCGATCGTTCTGACCCGCAGTTTCATTACCTGTGAAATGAAGATAATAACCGTTCCTTTTCCAGTGTTGTTGGGAACGTGTGCAGGGCACCGGCACTGTGTCAGACTACCTTTCAGTAAAGAGCTACTCTTGTTGCTAGGAGTTCTTGGAGAAATCGAGTCCTTCTGAATGTGCAAGAATTCTTTCAATAAACTTTTAAATTTTGAAATAATTTTACATCTATGGAAAGTAAAAAAAAAAAAAAAAAAATAGTTCCGGATGTTCCCACATCCCCTCCACCTCGATTATTTTTTTTTAATGTTTACATCTTAACATTACTGACGGTAATGTTAATGACGCAGGAGTGGCCCTGTAAGTGGGGTCCAACTCCTGTTCCATTACCATGGTACATTTACTAAGAGTAAAAAGCCAACACTGCTACATTAACTGAACAAGACACTTTATTCTGATTTCAGTTTCCTGTTCCAGGATACGATCTAGGGTATTACACTACATTTAGAACGTTGTTTTTTGTTTTTGTTTTTGTTTTTGTTTTTGAGAGGTTTTTGCCATAGGGCGCGTGCACTCACCAGAAAGAGAGACAGAAAGTGAGAAATCACCACCCCCCACAGGGGGGATGGCTACACCGCAATCCCTTCTCCTCCATTCTCCTCTTGGGATCTTGGGCACGCACGCTCATGCACCCAGCGTGAGTTTTAAGCCACCGGTCCGGGACTCGAACTGTGGTCGACTACATGGTAGTTCAGCAACATAGCCACTATGCTAACTGCTGGTCCCCATTTAGAACAATTTTTAAATTAGCACAACAATCTTTTTTTTTATTTGCCAGAGGGTACTTGCACTTCCACTGGAGGGGGAGAGAGAAAGTAAAAAAAAATTAAAATAAAAAAATTAAAAAAAAAAAAAAACCTCCCCTGGAGTCAATCTTTTCTCTTCCACTTCCCCCTTTCAGGATTTGGGGCATAAGGCATATGCACCCAGAGTTTTTCAAACCACCAAGTTGGAACTCACATGGTATCCAGCTACTTTAACACCAAACCACCCTATCAGCTGGCCCAGTCAACACTGTTAATCAACCAATTATGTTTCCATAGTCAAAACCTCAATGTACCCTTCTAAAACACTTGAGAGGTCTTAAAAATCACTCACTCTCTTAAGTAGTTTTTTGCAAATTTGACCTACTAATTGGCATAGTAAATCCTTTTTTGCATAGTTAATGAAATAGTTAAATATAGCTTAGCATCTGTCTGAATTATAATATTCTATTTATTTGGATTTTTAAATTAATCAAATTTTCCTTTGTACAAAATTGAATCCTGCAGAGAGATGCAGTGTCTGGCACTTAATAGGTAGTTCAAAAAAATACATGTTGTTCAGTTGAATGTAAATGAGAATTCAGATCTGACCATTTGATCTACTTACAAACATAAGTAGGTATAGTTAGCCATTAACTTGAGTCTTGTTTTGAATTATTTCTTGGGGTTTAACTTCACCTTTGCACATAGAACCTATTTGTACAAGACTATACAGAATCCGAGCGAATAAGACTTACTGTTTGGCAAACCATGAATTTCTCTACCATCTTTTACTTAGCAAGGTCCTTTGGGGAGAATTTATTCTGACATTGAAAATAAATCAGTTTTACTTTCTTTTTTTTTAAAGAATTATTTATTTATTTAATTCAGTTTGGTACTATTATGTTTTTAATTTGACCAGACAGAGACAGAGGGAGAGAGGAAAGAGAAAGCTAGAAAGCAAGCAGCCAGGTCTGGGACTGGAACCTCAGTCAGCCGTGTGGGAATCCAGCGCCTTTAACCACTATACCATCTGCCGGTCCCCCATTTTACTTTCATCTCTGAATGTGAATTAGATTTCTGATAAGTTTGTTGTGGTGGTTAACCAGAGATGATGGTTAATGATGAGACTCACTAGGGCATCTATGACAATGAGAAGGACAGAGGTAAGTGTCCAGCCAAACTTGAGTTTCATGTGGCTCACCAGGTGGGTCTGCCGAAGCCCTGTGGGCACCGTAGAGGTAAGTTATTACAAAATGACATGGGGGGACCAGCAGTTAGCGTAATGGCTATGTCGCTGAACTCCCATGTAGCCAACTGCAGTTAGAGTCCCGGACCCAGTGGCTTAAGCTCACTCCGGGCACGTGTGCATGTATGCCTAAAATCCTGAGAAGAGTATGGAGGAGAAGGGATTGCGCCATGGCCATCCCCCCGGGGGATGGTTTCTCGCTTTCTGTCTCTCTGTCTCTCTCTGTCTTTCTGGTGAGCGCACGTGCCCTATAGCAAAAACCTCTCAAAAAAAAACAAAAAAACTAGACATGGAGAGGAGAGGGTGTGGCTTCCTTCACTAGGTGGATTGTAGCACTGCATCTATGTCATTAATTCAATTATTCTTTTATTCCATTTAAAATCCCTATCAAGTTACAACTATAGACCATTAGCTAGATTTCTGCTCCTGAAAGTGTAACCTATAGGTCATCCATTTACCTGGGAGCTTATTAGAAATGCAGAATTTTGGGCCCCATCGAGGTCTCCTGAGTCAGAATCTGCATATTAGTAAGATCTGTAGGCTTATCTTCTGTATTGTACATTAACATTTGAGAAACATTGGGTCAGACGACCCGTGTAAGAGCCAGGATCCTGTCAGGAGACAGATGTTATATATACATATATATATTTTTTTTATTTTTTTTTTGTAGAGGTTTTCGCTATAGGGCACGTGCGCTCACCAGACAGACAGAGAGAGACATAGAGACAGAAAGCGAGAAATCACCCCCCAGGGGGGATGGTCGCACCACAATCCCTTCTCCTCCATTCTCCTCCTGGGATCTTGGGCACACATGCACACGCGTCCGGTGTGAGTTTTAAGCCACCAGGTCCGGGACGCGAACCACGGTCGACTACGTGGGAGTCCAGCGACATAGCCATTACGCTAACTGCTGGTTCCCATGTTATATTTGTTGAAGAGACCACTAGTAAAAATCCAGTCAGAGTTACAGGAGAACAACAGTAAGGTGCGGTGAAGCACGCTGAAACTAGCACCAGCAGAAGGCCGCTCCATCCCCACAATAGCTATGGGCTACAGGACAGAGCTGTGCAACAGAACTAGTGGTCTTTGGTAGAGGGAAGCAGCCATTATAAACTGTGCCTTGGGAGGGAGCAAGGTAGGAAAATAAACACCCTTTCTCTCATTCTCCAGCCAGCCTTTCAATCTAACACAATGACTGAAGGCAAGAAATCCCAAATGGGGGCCAGTAGGTGGCCTGTGGTTAAGGTGCTGGACTCCCATATGGTCAACAGTGGTTCAAGTCCCAGACTCGGCTGCTTAAGACTCCTGTTGGGCAAGTGTACATGTGTGCCCAAGATCCTGAGATGAGAGTAGAGAAGGGACTGAGACATGGCCATTTCCCCTGGGGGATGATTTTTCACTTTTTCTCTCTCCATCTGGCAAGCACATGCACCCTATAGCAAAAATCTCTCTTGAAAAAAAAAAAAAAAAGGAAGCCCAGTTGGTCTAGTCCGTACAAGTCAGGTGCCCAGGGCAGACAATACAGTGGAAAACATCTCTGTTGGCGCCAAAAGGAAATATCCACCATACCATCAAATATGATCTTTGTTTTCAATGTGTTTGCAATTCGGATGACCTTATGTGCATGTGATTAAGAGGCAAAGATTGCCTCTATTATTCCTCCTCATACAAAAACCAGATTTGCAAAGTGGCCCCGAATTTGTTCATTTTCGATTTCCCAGATCACTCTTTAACAAGCTAACAGTACATCTGAGCAACTATTGTGTGAAAGGCACTCAGCTGGGTGGTAAGAGAGAGGGAGAGAAGTATTAGCTATGATCTCTGCCTTCGAGTTTGCAACTTCAGGTAATCAATGTTTCCTACATAAACCTTTGCAGACACTCTCAAATAATCAGCCAGAATAGTAGGTGGACTTGGGACTCTGGAACCAGACTGCTAGATTCAAACCTCAGTCCTTACACTTAACTGTGGGACTGTGGACAGAGGACCTGATTTCTCGGGGCCTCCGTTTGTTCCTCTGTGAAACAGATGGTAAAAATAATGACCTGTCTCAGCGGTTTGATGTGGGTGGCAGTGAAGATTAAATGAGTTCGTATATGGAAAGGATTTCTGACAGTCATCATCTAATGCAGGGTCTACCCTATACGTGTTAGTTACTGAAAATGAAGACAGAATCATGCCCCTAGGGACAGAAGGTCTGAAAAAGCAGAATATCAGACCCATGACTTGGAGTGTCCCCTCTAAGTTTATTCAAATAAAGGAGAAAAACAATAAACAGATCATTGCACCACTGGCACAAAAACGAGGAGGTATTAAAACAAAAAGTTGGAGGACTCGGACAGCTAGTTATTTCTAGTCCCGAGACTTAAGGCAATGTCTGGGTGTCCTTAGAGAATTAAGAGACTTTCTAAAGGGATGAGTTCCTGGCTTAGAAGAGAAGAAAGTGTACGTATACAAATAGGAGTGCTTTTAAGGAATCAAACTGGCTATATGTTCAAAACTAACTAAAGGAGTTCAAAATATGCATGGAGGAATAGCTACTCGGGGTGTCAAACGTGCTGCACAGCTGAGCCAATGAAAGTCACGTTCTTTCGTGCACACGGGAGGGCAGAGTCAGTTCTTGAGACTTTGTTTGGTTACCTTTTTGTCAGGATTTCCAGAATTTCAGGCTCCTTTTGCTAGATCCCGCACTGGTTTTTCTTTGCTTTTTGATGAACTTTTGACCTATATTGCATTCTCAGTTTGTAGTCATTTAGTGGAAGGCCATTAGCGACTGGTAAAACACATCCATGCATTCGTGCATGCATACATATTTACGTATCACATTTCCAGACCAATTGAATTACAGAAGGAAGCAATTTGAAAACTTATTGAATTAAAAGCCCCAGAAGAGAGAGATGCATTTTATTGTTAGTGGTTGGCATGACAACTTGCTATGCTAGAGAGTAATATGTGCTGAGTTCATGATGTTGGAGACTCTGACAAGTTCAAGGCCAGGGCTCTGCCTCTAAATCGCGTTGCCAAGGTAATACAGCATAAGGCCAGAGTCCGCTGAAATGAATACCTCTGACAACTCCTGCCAGCAGGAGCTATCTGATTAAAAGGGATCTTAAAAAAAGAAAGAAGGAAAGAAAGGAACTGTAGTTTAACAAGAGCAGGAGGAGAATGCAATGGCAGGATATTGAAATATGGACAACAGAAAATCGGAAAGGAAAGCAGCCAGTGTACGCCAAGAAGCGATGAAATAATGGGGTCTGTTTTATTAGTAAGAGGTTGGTGATGTGTGAAGGGCAGCAGGCGGGGATCCCAGCCTGCCCGGCCATTTTCCATGTGAAATGATCCTGCCCCAATTTGGTTTCCTGGCTCAAGTTCTGCAGCATCATTCCACTTGTTGGGTGACCACCCTTCTCCCTACAGCAGACTTCAATCTGACAGATTTTTGTATCTGACAATATGTTAAGGAAAATGGGTTCTGAGGGACTTTATAAGTTACACCTATTTCCCAAGAGGAGAAGGGAATCCACAGAAATCTTGACCCAGTGTAGGGGCCACCAAAGAGTCACTACCTTCGGTCACTAGAATGGCCTTTTGGATATTCATGTGAGTTGCACCCCAGTGATTGGCGAGTTCACGATTTCCAGGGTAACAGCCTTAGGTTCATGATCTCGTGGGAACCTAGCTTTATGCGCCAGTTTATCCTAAATTCACTCATGATGAAACTGTGGTCCTCGCAGGTTCTTATGCTCTGAGACTGGAAAGAAAGAAAAAGTCCTCCACTATATGATCCCATTTTCCACAGGGACTTGACCCAGACTCCATGTGCTCTCTCTCTCCTCTACACTTTCAGAAAGTTTTTTCTGGAAGTTTTCTGGGTTTGAGTTCAGAGACCTTCCTGGGGATTATCAGTAAATGCGGATATGTGAGTCAGAGGGCAGAAGGTAGAATCTTAAAGGAATGATTCCGTGCTAGAGCAGAAGTTCTCATTTAAAGTTTCTATAAGTTCAGATCAGGGTGTTATTATTGTTATTTTTGTTCTGGAGAGGTTTTTGCTACAGAGCGCATGAGTTTGCCAGAAAGACAGAGAGAGACAGAGAGACAGAAAGCGAGAAATCACCTTCCGGGGAATGGCCATGCCGCAATCCCTTCTCCTCCATTCACCTCTTGGGATCTTGGGCACACACGCACACGCGCCCAGCGTGAGTTTAAGCCACCGGGTCTGGGACTCAAACCACAGTTGACTACGTGGGAGTCCAGTGACATAGCCATTACACTAACTGCTGGTCCCATTGGGGGTGATTTCTCACTCCCCTTCATCTTGTAAAAACAGCAAAATAGGGCCCAGCAAATGACGTAAGGGTTATATTGCTGGATTCCCATGTAGCGAACCGCAGCTCAAGTCCTGGGACCTATGGCTTAAAACTCGCATCGGGTATGAGTGCATGTGTGCCCAAAATCCCAAGAGGAGAACAGAGGAGAAGGGATTGTGATGTGGCCATACTTCCAAAGGGTAGTTTCTCACTTTCTGCCTCTCTGGTGAGCTCATGCCCTATAGCAAAAATCTCTCTCAAAAAAAATTTTTTTTTAAAGGGGGACCAGCAGTTAGCATAATGGCTATGTCGCTGGACTCCCATGTAGTCGACCGTGGTTCGAATCCTGGACCTGGTGGCTGGACACGTGTGCGTGTGTACCTAAGATCCCAAGAGGAGAATGGAAGAGAAGGAATTGTGGTGTGGCCATCCCCCCAGGGGATTTCTTGCTTTCTGTCTCTCTGTCTCTCTGGAGAGCACATGTGCCCTATAGCAAAAGCCTTTTCAAAAAAATGAATTAATTTAAAAAAATAAAAGAAAGAAAGAAAGAACAACAAAATAAATAATCAAAGATTATGAATAATTTGGAAACATAAGTAGATTAATATATGAAGGGACTTCATCAAGTTTGCACAAAATTAAATTAGAGTTTATTTTGGTGTAAAAAATTTGATGTGTATTCCATTTGAAGATTCCTTCAGAGGAATGAACTGAGTTTAAATTTTTTTTTTTGAGAGGTTTTTGCTATAGAGCGCATGCGCTCGCCAGAAAGACAGAGAGAGACAGAGAGACAGAAAGTGAGAAATTACCCCCCAGGGAGGATGGCCATGCCGCAATCCCTTCTCCTTCACTCTCCTCTCGGGATCCGGGGCACGCACGCATACGCACCCGGCATGAGTTTAAGCCACCAGATCCGGGACTCGAACTGCAGTCGACTACATGGGAGTCCAGCAACATAGCCATTAGGCCAACTGCTGGTCCCATGAATTTAAATTTCTTAAGCAAAGAAGGGTACTGCTAAGTTCAGCTTAGATATTTTTTCCAGTTTATGTTTTTAAAAATTATTTTTTATTTGCTATATTTATTATTATTATTTTCCAGTCTGATCAGAGAGAGACTAAGAGATGGGAAGTGAAAAAGCAAGCCACCAGGTCCGGGACTTGAACCACAGTCAGCCATGTGGGAGTCCAGTGCCTTTAATCACCATGCCACCTGCTGGCCCTCTAGCTTATGTTTTTAATATTTAAAACAGGGCAAAGAAATTTGGGAAGTGGGAAACTCAGCATAGATAATGTGATTACATTTCTACTATTTAAATTATTTAGAGATGTCCAAGTTTTAAATGAAAAGCCCTTTGAAGTAACTTTCTTTGGTCATGGTTTAGAATATTCCCTTCAGCATTTATTGATCTGGACAGAATGATAATGTTTATCTAATGCTTACTGGCACTCACCCTGAGTGCTTCATAAGTATCAGCTCATTTGATCTTACCGCTTCCTACACACATGCTATGAAGAAATAAATAACCTGTCTAAGGCCTCCTGGGTAATAAGCGGTGGAGGTGGGCTTTGAACTCAGGGGCCTCACTCTTGAGCTCCTCTCTTAATCACTGTGTTACTCAAACACTTGACGGGACAGACGTTTCCAATGAATAAATTGTTCACCTTTTTAAGTGAAAACAAAAGTGTATATATATATAAAAAAAAAAAAATCCTAGGCCTTAGATCATCATTTCTTAGATTTCTTGCATCAGAATCACCTAAAGTACGTCTTTAAAATACAGTTTCTAGGGACTGGCCTATGGTGTGGTGGTTAAGGGCACTGGACTCCCACATGGCCAACCTCGGATCAGGCAGCTTGCTTTCTCACTTTCTCTCTCTCCCTCTTGCTCTCTCTCTGCCCCTCTCTGGTCAAATTAAGATAAATAAATAAAATACAGTTTCCAGGGACCACTCTCAGATCTATTAATACAAGAATTACAGGGTGCAAGAGGAGGCTGGGAATTAACATGTAGAAATACACTCTTTAGGTGATCCTTGGGCCCAGCGAGGTTTAAGAGTCCCTGGCTTGGATGACATTAGTAGGTCGCCATTGTTGGGTGGGTAGAACATCTTGAGAGCTGTTTTCAAGAATCAGACTTAGGGTGCTGCCTGGGCAGAACATTCAGGCACGTAGCCAATAGATCATTTTTGCAACCCGCAGTTTCTGCCCAGGAACTACTGGTTGTTGTCTTTCCTAGAGGGGAGCCAGCAAACTGACGGTGCAAATTTGCCTTCAGGGCCCATATTCTCTCAAGGGGCTGGTGCTCCTCGGGTTAGCAGTGGTTTGGAAGTCTGGTGCTTTCTTTTCCACTATATGAATACCACGGAGCCTCTGTCACTGCACACACTGTCTCAAGCACAATGGCAGAGACAGAGCCGACTGTTTGGAATGCAGACTAGCCCCAATGGGGCTTTGAATTGGGGTGGAACTTGCTGACTCGCACCAGAGTTCATAGTGGTTTTTGTCTTAGAAGGGCAAAGAAAATGAGGCCAAGACACTAGCTCAGACGTCTGTGGATTTTTTTTTTTTTTTTTTTTTTTTAGGCTACAGTGCATGTGTGCTCACCAGAGAGATGAAGAGAGTGAGGGAGAGAAAGCGGGAAAGGGAGAAGTCAGCCCCCAAGGGGGTATGGCCACCCAGCAATCCCTTCCCCTCCACTCTTCTCTCTGGATATTGGACATGCACACATACGTGCCTGGCATGATTTGCAAGCCACCGGGTCCAGTACTCCAACCACACAGCCAGCCATATGAGATCCAGCACCTTAACCTCCATGCCACCTGCTGGTTTGGGGTTTTGTGTTCTTGAAGTTTATGATAATATTTTAAAGGATTTTCATTTAATTTTATCTATTGGGTTGCTGGGAAAGTTATGACACATTCTTGCTTAGAAAAATAAGTCTTGACTTTTCTGACAACCTAATTTTATTTATTTATTTATTTATTTATTGACTGTAAGAGATTTTTGCTATTGGGCATGCCAGAGACACAGAAAGTGAGAAATCACCCCCTGGGGGAATGGCCACTTCATAATCCCTTCTTCTTCATTCTCCTCTTGGGATTTTGGGCACACATGCACATGTGCCCAGCATGAGTTTTAAGCCACCAGGTCTGGGACTCAAACCACAGCCAACTACATGGGAGTCCAGTGACGTAACCATTACACCATCTGCTGGTCCCTATATAATTTATAATAGGGCACATGTGCTCACCAAGAGAGACAGAGAGAGAGAGAAAGTGAGAAAGCAAGCTGCCAGGTCTAGGACAGAAACCACAGTCAATCATGTGGGAGTACAACGTCTTAACCACACCACCTGCTGGCCCAATTATTTTTTTTTAAGGAACTGAAAAAAACTTAGGAGGCTTCTCAAGGTATAATTTATTTACAGTACATTTTATCCCTTTTGAGTACACAATTCAATGAGTTTTAGAAAGCAGCTACACTCACCCTTACAACACCGTCAGTTTGATGAGTTCTGACTAATGTACAGAGGCAGGGAACTAACATCAAATATGATAAAGAACATTTCCACCTGCCCCCAAAATCCTTGTATCTCTGAAACCAATCCATCCCTCCTTGGCTACTGCTGATCTGTTACGTCCATATTCCAGAATGTCACATAAATGGACACTTACATAATGCAGTCTTTCATTGTTACATATGTCAGTAGTCCTTTCCTTTTTATTACTAAGTACTATTCCATTGTATGGATGTACCGTAATTTGTTTATTGATCAAGCAGTTGATGGACACCTGATTATTTCCACTTCTGACGGGAACTGAAATTCAAAAGAGCACTAACTTAGCAAGCACTTATTGAGCATACGTGCAGTAAATAGACTTTGGAAAATGAGATCGTTTATAGCTTCCCGTAAAAATTTTAATCACACAGATTCAAACTAATACCTAAAGAGGGAACTTCATTCAATGTCCCACAAACAAACGTGAAGGAGGAGAATGTAATTCGATGGTACTGGTAGGGTGATTAGAAGAGCATTTTATGCCTTTTTTTTTTTGGAGAGGTTTTTGCTATAGGGTGTGTGAGCTCACCAGAAAGACAGAGAAAGACATAGAGACAGAAAACGAGAAATCCCCCCCCAGGGGGGATGGCCACGCCACAATCCCTTCTCCTTCACTCTCCTCTCAGGATCTTGGGCACGCACGCACACGCACCTGGCATGAGTTTAAGCCACCGGGTCTGGGACTTGAACCTCAGTCAACTCCATGGGAGCCCAGCGACATAGCTATTACGCTAACTGCTGGTCCCAGCGTTTTATGCCTTTTGAAAGCCCAGATATGATACTACCATACTGGGGACACATGAGGGTGCTCTAACCAGCCAGCATTAGCAAACATTCATTCTTACAAAGGTTGTTTGTTTTTTAATTTATTGGAATGCTTTGTTGAAAACCCTGGTGAATTCTCACTCCCACCCTTGGTCTCGTTGGCCACTCTTAGATGATAGAAAAGAATTTGGCATCAACTGAATCCGTCTTTGACTAGTCCTCAGGGGTTTATTGTACCCAACCACTGTTTTATGGTGAGGTTCCAGGCGGCTTCTCTACTTAAACTCACATGGAAAGCTTCTAAAGAAACTCTAGAGTAGGATCCCTCATAAATCACAAGGAGAAATGGGATTGTCCCTAAAGTTCCTTTTTTATAATTGTTGTTTTCAGGCCTTCCTGGAACGTAGCACACAAATATTGAAAAAATAATTGCTGGGCAACACTTTAGAAAGACTTGTGAGGTACTCCTTTCACATGGGTCAGCAGTTTGGCTGGTTGAGGACTGTTCATTCTTGTCAAAGGGACCATTGTGATCAATAAAGGAAAGCTATCTTTATAGCAATGTAGCCTGGAGAGCTTAGGGTTACTGGGTTTGGCTTCCAAATGGCTGTTCAAAACAAAACCCAAAAAAAAGAAGTTCTGGATACATTTAAAATTTTCTGAAAATCAATGACTCATTTGTTACAGAGTAACCAAGTACAAAATGAAAGACTTTATGAAAATTGCATTAGAATGCTCTACTGGGACTCTCAATGAATTTAGTGCTAGGGGTGCATGATTTCCCTGCAAGGTCTAGTAAGGCTTAGAGAGCCTACCCTTAGGAAAGGGTTTGATTCCATCATTTGCAAGGATGTCTCTGCAAGCCCCCATCTCTGGCTGTTGTATCCAAATAAGAAAGAGTTCTTTAAAATCTTCATAAAAAATGTTTACTATAAAAAAATCTACGCATGGATTTCGAAATTTCTGCCTCAAACTATATTCTTATTTTAATGGCATTTGTCCACAAACTTTTTGAAGCATCCTTGTATACTAGCATGTCCATAAAATTAGGAAGAAGATAGTGAAGAGATGAGCCTTTGGGTAGGGTGTTGCCCTGCTCTGGATTCTTTAAGCTCTTTCACTCGTATCTCCCACTATAAAACAGAGAGTAATAGTATCTCTTTTAGGTACCCATAATGGTATCTATCTGAAGTCTTTGAGAAGCTAGACAAGGTATTGCATTTAACGTAATATAGTCCAGCATGTAACACATGGAAAGCCTCAGTAGACATTAACATTACTGTCATCATCATCATCATCAATCATATTACTATCAATTTCCAGTGTTGCCTCCTCACTATGATATAACCTCCCCATTCTGTCAATCCATCCTCACAGCCCCATGGAAAGAACCTTTCTAGTCAACCAAACCTTCAAACCCTCCTGTCTCTACATCTTCTCCAAGGAATGCCCTTTCCTCTCAGCAGGGTTCACAAACAAAATACTGCTAATGCTAACAACCTTGTCCCATCACATATGAAGTTGTACTAAGACGGCCAGGAATGGCCTTCACTTTAGCTAACCATCAGTTTGTGTGATTTACCTTGAAGGTGACACACACTCCATTCTATCATAAATGCCTGCACTATTCCCCAGGGGGTAGAGAACTTGACTTCTGAGCATATTCTGTCCATCAAACATCATCTTCCTACAAATGAGATGCAGAAAGAGTTCAATGCGAGTGGAAAGGTGCTCTGTTTTAGGAGGTGAAATGCTGTTTTATATCATTCCAATTATGTCCCTAGCAAGTAATAGAGTCAAGGCACAAACTGACAACTATAGTTACAAAGTTTTGCAAGGGAAATGGAACAGAGGAAAAGGAAGTCAAAGGAGACCATGATCACAGTTTTTCAAAACTGTCTCTGGTGATAAAAGTCTGACAAAAGATGAATGAGGAGAAGCAAAGTGTCTCAAAATAGATTTGTTAACATTTCCTTTGAATAATGGGAGAGAGTGCCTTACAGTTAAATCAGAATAACTTAGAGACAGATTGTGTTTTAGACAAGTTTTCTTTCTTTTAAAACTTATTTTTTTATATCTCCCATGAGAGAAAGCTGCTGAGAGAGACAGAAATAGACACTTCCAACAGGGTCCTCACACAGTGCTCCATCCTCCAGTCTTAGCTCTCCCAGATCATAGAGAACCAGGGATGGGGACCCCTTCCCCCTGTGGTTCTAGTTCACATTACCATTGCACTACCACCAGCCTCTGTCAATGAGTTTTCTTTATTAGTGCGTGTAGTGTTCAGGAGTTGAGATTCTGAGTTTGTCTAGTGGGGTTGATATTCTGATTCAGTTTCTTAATCTCCCAAAGCTTTAGTTTTCCTACA
>NW_006198558.1:547220-554069 GCF_000334495.1 Tupaia belangeri chinensis | reverse complement strand
CCCTACATGGGTACAACAACGTTGTCTACTTTGTAATGTGATCAGAATTAAATAAGATAGTCTGTTAACACTATCAAGCATAGCACCTAGGGATGGGAGATGAAGGAGAAGAAAATTATGCAGGAAGATGAAACAGACAGAGGCCTTATCCAGACTAATAATGAAAGGACATATGAACCCATGAGTGGGATTAACTCAACCCCACACACATGAGGTCCAAGAACAGCCATAAGGAGGAGCTTTAGCACATGGACTTTGATACTAGGTTCATCCCTTAGCACTTTTTGGTTTATTTCCTCATTTTCCATCTACAGTGTTTGATTAGGTAAGTTTGCTGATTGTCAAGTTCCAGAGAAAATGAGTAATAAACAAAAAGCAGAGGAAACAATTACAGTTTTTTGCATCCATAGAGGTAAATCCACATACTGAAGAGACTTTAGAGGCTCTTCAGGTCAACTGTCCAAGGCAGGAGAGGTTAAGTGGGCGGCTCAGACTAGCTCATGAGTATTAGCAGCTGATGCGCGGCCAAGCCAGCACTAGACTCTAAAGGCATCTTAGGTCTTCCCTAGCACATCAGACCACAGGAGGAATAGAGAGAATAGTAATACTGTTACATTATTTTACAACTTATGTTCAATACAAATATGAAAGAGACGCTTTCAGGCATCTCTTAAAGTCCAGCTCACAATAGGCCTTACACGTTAAATGGGTCACTCTGTATCACCATGGTGATTCTTCCAAGTTTTCCTGGAATCATCAGCTGTTTTCTAATGAGGACACTCCCAGAACTTGCAGCTCCACCAAACAGATAAATATTTCCCAGTAGAAAATACTTAGCTCCTTTCGAAGCTTGGTCAGCAATTGCTTTTCCTTCTCTACTTCTCAGAAAAACAGCCTAAAGCCTGCTCTCACACTGACTTTAGAGTTCTTTTAAAACTTCTTAATTCTACTGATGACAAGGCTACTTCCCTGGGTTTTGTGTGATTTCTATATTGAGAAACAGCCACCTTCTTGCTTTCAGTATTTCTCATGGAGCAATCAGTATATCACAATTTAAGAGCCTTGGTATGCATGGAAGCTCCTCCAAAAATGAAAAGAATTACCATATGATTCAGCAGTTCCACTTCTGGGTATATCTCCCGAAGAATGGAGAGCAGGGTTTCAAAGAAGCAATTTTACACTTATGCTCATAGGCACATTATTAGCAATAGCCAAGAGGTGGAAGCAACCCAAATGTCCTTTGACAGATGAATGGATAAACAAAATGTAGTGAGTATGACAGACGTACACATAGATATATAGACACATACATACACTGGATATGCAATTTTATTTATCCTTAAAAAGAAAAAAATTTGACACTTGCTATACATGGTTGAACCTTGAGGACATAAAGCTATGCGAAATAGGCCAGTCACAAAATACACAATTGCACTTAAATGAGTATTCTAGACTAGCCAAATTCATAGAAATAGAAAATAGAATGGTTTTTGCCAGGGGCCAAGGTGGGGGAGGAAATGGAGAGTTGTTTAATGGATACAGAGTTTCAGTTTTGCAAGATGAAAATGTTCTGCAGATTAGTTGCACAACAATACAAACATACTTTTCTTTAAGAATTATTTTATTTATTTATTTTATTTGATCAGAGAGAGAAGGAGTTAAAGAGAGAAAAAGTGAGAAAGCAAGCCATCGGGTCCAGGGCTCAAACCACGGTTGGCCACGTGGGAGTCCACCACCTTAACAACCATGCCACCTGCTAGCCCCTAATGCGAACATACGTAACGATACTGAACCATACATTTAAAAATGATTGAGGTAAGGTTTGTTATGTATATTTTATCACAGTTTATTTTTTCTTAATTTATGAAAAATAAGAAAGAGAGAGGCAGGCCAGCAGGTAGTTTGGTAGTTGTGGCACTGGACTCCCACATGCCAACCACAGGTTGAGTCCCAGACTTGGAAGCTTGCTTTCTCACTTTCCCTCCCTCCCTCTCTTTGTCTCTCTCTGATAAGCATGTGTGTGCTCTGTAACAAATTAAACAATAAAATAATGATAAATGAGATTAAATACATTTTTTAAAAAAAAGGAGTAGGGAGGGAACCAGCAGTTAGTGTAATGGCTATGTCGCTGGACTCCCACGTAGTCGACCGCAGTTCGCGTCCCGGACCCGGTGGCTTAAAACTCATGCCGAGCACGTGTGCGTGCATGCCCAAGATCCTGAGAGGAGAATGGAGGAGAAGGGATTGCGGCATGACCATCCCCCCTGGGGGGTGATTTCTCGCTTTCTGTCTCTATGTCTCTCTCTGTCTGTCTGGCAAGCACACGCGCCCTATAGTAAAAAACCTCTCCAAAAAAAAAAAAAAAAAAAAAAGGAGTAGGGAGAAAGAGAGGGAAATATCTAAGTCTTGTATAGTTTGTCACAAGTCTATATACAGTTTTTTGTTTGTTCATTTGTTTGTTTAGTTTGCTATAGGGCACACACTCTCACTAGTGAGAGAGACAGAGGGAAACTGAGAAATCACCCCCCCTCCCAAAGGGTGGATGACTGCACTGCAATCCCTTCTCCTCCATTTTCCTCCAGGGATTTTGGGCACATAGGTACATGTGACTGGTGTTTTTCAAGCTGCCAGGTACAAGACTTGAACTGTTCAGTCAGCCATGTGGGATCCAGTGCCTTAACCACTATGCCACCTGCTGGCCCTATATAATTTTTTTTAATTAATTCATTTTTTTAATGAGAACGAGAGATAGAGAAAGAGGGCCCTTCAACAGGGTCCCACGCTGTGATCCACTCTCCCTACCACCAGTCTTCCCAGCCAGCCAGGATCGTGGGCACTCATGCTTGGTATATACGGGTTCCAGCTATTTTAGTCTCACTGGTCTTACTGTGCTGCTCAAGCTGTGAAAATTCACTGCTGAAATCTCAGGACATTAAGTCTTTCAAAACCTCAGCTTAAAGCAATGTAAGTAGGCAGTGAATGAAAGAATAACCAAGACCCAAGTATTTACCTGAAAAACAGTTCTCCTAGGTTTCTCATGTCTCCACTAGAAATAGTGATCTCCATGCAGAGAGATCTCTTATTCTGACTTCTTAATATTCCCAGAGTTACTTATCCTTCGTATAAGGTATGCTTTTTGTTTTCATTTGGCTATAGGGCATGTAGGCTTGCCAGAGAGAGAGAAAGAAAGTACCCTCCATGGGGGATAGCCATCTGCAATACTTTCTCCTCCATCCTCTCCTTGGGATTTTGGACACACATACACACTCACTCAGCATATTTTTCAAGCCACCTGATCTGGGACTTGAACCAATGCTATGATTTTGACCAAAACTTAAACATTAATCTGTTGAGTTCACAGGAAAGTTTTGTTTACCTCTAAAATGGACAAACCGAAAGGTTTACAGTTTAAGTGTTTGCATGTGTCACAGTTCACAAACGAATCATTATATCTCTTTTTATGGGTTGCATTGTGTCTACCCTCCCAAAATTCTAACCTCCAGTACAGCAGAATGTGCCCTTGCTTGAAAAGAGTTGTTGCAAATTAGTTAGGTTAAGATGAGGTCATACTAGGGTGCAGTGGCCTCTCCATCCAATATGGCTAGTGTCCTTATAAAAAGGGAGCATTTGGATCTAGACACACACATAGGGAGAATGGCACCTGTACATAAAGGAATGCCAACGACAGCCAGCCAACCATCAGAAACGAAGAGAGAAGCCTACAGCAGATCCTTCCTCACACCGCTGAGAAGAAACCAACTCTGCCAGCATCTCAATCTTGGACTTGTAGTCTTCAGAACTATAAGACAACAAGTTTCTATGGTTTAAGTCCAAAATAAATAAAAACCAAGGCCTTGGCATGAGCTAGCTTCACTACCACCCCTGTTTCCCTTTCCCTGGTTCTCTTGTCTCAGCTCTTTCAGCTTTTTTTCAACTTTTTTCTTCTGAGGTTTTCCCACCTCTTGAGACACTCACCCCATGCATAATGGTCTATTAAAATACCGGGACCAGCAGTTAGTGTAATGGCTATGTCGCTGGACTCCAACATAGTCGACTGCGGTTCGCGTCTCGGACCCGGTGGCTTAAAACTCATGCCAGGCACGTGTGCGTGCGTGCCCCAGATCCCGAGAGGAGAATGGAGGAGAAGGGATTGCAGCGTGACCATCCTCCCTGGGGGGTGATTTCTCGCTTTCTGTCTCTTTGTCTCTCTCAGTCTGTCTGGCGAGCGCATGCGCCCTATAGCAAAAACCTCTCCAAAAAATAAAAAAATTAAAAATAAATAAATAAATAAATAAATAAATAAATAAAATATCCTCAAAGGCCAGCCCTGTGGCCTGATGGTTAAGGGAGCTGAATCCCACATGGCTGACTATGATTCGAATTCTGGTCCTGGTGGTTTGAAAATCACACTGGGTGCATGTGTGCATGCCCCAAATTCCAGTAGGATGGAGAAACAGAAGCAATTGCAGATGACCATACCCCACTGGGGAATGCTTTCTGCTTTCCCCACCTCCACCCCTATCTCTTCGTCTTTCTCTGGTGAGTACCACGCTCTCTGACAAACAAAAAACACATCTATGTCTATATGCTGAGCCTTTATTTTTTATTAACGTGCTTGCTTATACAAAAGCAATATACCGATACCTTCATGTTTAAGAGTTTACCTTCAGGCCAGCCTGTGTGGTGTGGTGGTTAAGGAGCCTGGATCCCACTTGGCCCAACTGCACAGTTTGAGTGCCAGACCCAGCAGCTTGAGAAATACGCCAGTGTGTGTGTATGTGTGTGTGTGTGTGTGTGTGTGTGCGCATGTGCATGCACGCACAGACTCAAAATCCTAAAAAGAGGATGGGATGGAAGAGAAAAGATCGTGATGTGATCATTCCCCATGGAAAGTGCTTTCTCACTTTTTCTCTCTCTCGGGCAGGTCTATGTGCTTTCTAGCAGAGACCTCCAAGGCACCCCCTCCCCCAGAGGTAATCTCTGTTAAAATGGTGATACAGCGCTCCAGAATTTTTGGTGCCTATATTTGCCTGCATAGGATTTATGCATTTGTTTTAAAAAGATAAATGTAATCTAATAATACATGCTACTCAGCAATTGCTTTTCTTCAATTAATAATATATCCCAAACAGCTTTCCATATGAGTATACAGTACATAGATATGCCTCTTTCTTATAGTCGTTCCCTAGTTAATTGAACTAACTCACCAGTAAAGGATATTTAGATTGTTTCCAGTTACTGCTATCAAAAGCTATGCTGAAATCAACATTCTTGTGTTTGTGCCTTTCAGTACTCATTTGAATATATTGATACATCCAGGATAAATTACTGAGTCAAATGCACATCCATTTTACATTTCTTTTTTTAGTGGACCTTAGAAACTAGACAAAGCTGAGACTGAGTCTGTATGCTGACGCCTACTAGCTGTGCTACCTCAAACAACTTTCTTTATTCATTCTCAGCCTCTGTTGCTTGGCTGTAAAGTGGATATAATTTAAATCTATCTCAGAGTTGTTCATAGCTTAAACAATGTTTAGCTCATAATGGTTAGCAGGACACACACACCCGCTTTCCCTCCCCTTTATTGTCCTTCTCCTAAGTCCTTCCTGGGTTTTTGCAAAGATTTGGCAAAGATTCCATTCTATTTCGTGTTAACAGGGCTTCTAATATATGCAAACTTTAACACATGTTGAGGGGGAACCAGCAGTTAGTGTAATGGCTATGTCACTGGACTCCCATGTAGTCGACCATGGTTTGAGTCCCGGACTCAGTGGCTTAAACTCACACCGGGCACATGTGTGTGCGTGCCCAAGATCCTGAGAGGAGAATGGAGGAGAAGGGATTGAGGCATGACCATCCCCCCTGGGGGGTGATTTCTCACTTTCTGTCTCTCTGTCTCTCTCTGTCTTTCTGGCAAGCACATGTGCCCTATAGCAAAAACCTCTCCAGAAAAACAAAATGCTGAGGGTATTCTAATTTTTTTTTAAGGCACAGATGTTTGTGGAGGTTGCAGTATTTTATAGAAGAAAAACATCTTCTGGGTCCTCGTATGTAGTCAGCCCTTATTTAATATTGCTGAAATGAATGAGTAAAGAAAGGAAGAAATGGGAACCAGCAGATGGTGTGATGGTTAGGGTGTTGGACTCCCATGTGGCCAAGTGTGGCTCGAGTCCTGGACTCAGTGATAGGAAAATTATGTTAGGTACATGCCCAAAATCCCAGGAGAAGGGATTCCAGCATGGGCATCCTCCCTAAGAGGCTAATTTCTAACACCTGCCTCCTAGCCCCATCTTTCTCCAGTGAGCACACAGGCCCTATTACAAAAAAAAAAAAAAAAAGAATGGATGAGTTACATGGATGAGTAACATCATGCAGTCTGAAAAAGACCTCACTGAAAGTCACAGCAGCAAAGAAAAGAATGGCGGATGAAGTGAGGAACCATGCAAATGAGGCATTGCAAAGGTTTTCCACTGAATTTCACCTAATAGTAAGAGAAGCATTGGGAATTGGGACTGAAGGCCAAAGCATTTGGCTAGAAATCTTATTTATCTTGAAACTTTACATAAAATATGCATTGTACTCCATCACACATTGTTTGCTTCCCTGTCAGTGGCCTCTATCTCCTCAACACTAGGGTAAAATGTTCACTCCAACGAAGTGTACCATAGTTATCAGGTGGCTCAAGTTCCTTCTGACATGCTTTCAGGGGTGTGTGCATACCTGAGTCTGAGAGGTATGAGAATAAGACAGTGCCACATGAGCTCTCACTTCACACTTCACCAACCATCTCTCCGGCTGTCTGTCCTATACGCCCACCACACAGCCTCAGAGTTTAGACTCTTCCCTACA
>NW_006198558.1:532013-547124 GCF_000334495.1 Tupaia belangeri chinensis | reverse complement strand
ACACCCCTACTCCTGTTATCTCCTCTATCCTGGTTTTGTTTTCCTAACTAATCTAAACTTTATATTGAAACTCTACCACTCAAAAAATGTTTAAGAAAAATAACTCAAAAACTGTTCCAATAATATTTGAGGTCATTAAAGTCTCATGGGACACTCTTTATTTATCCACATTGTATTGGCTTTTTTTTGGAGAGGTTTTTGCTATAGGGTGCCTGCGCTTGCCAGAAAGAGACAGAGAGACAGAAAGCGAGAAATCACCCCCTAGGAGGGATGGCCACGCCGCAATCCCTTCTCCTCCATTCTCCTCTTGGGATCTTTGGCACACACGAACATGCGCCCGGTGTGAGTTTAAGCCATCAGGTCTGGGACTCAAACCGCGGTCGGCTACATGGGAGTTCAGTGACATAGCCATTATGCTAACTGCTGGTCCCTGTATTGGCTTTTTTGTCTGTCTCATCCCTGTCATCTATGACAATAGATTTTTAGAGAGATGGAACTTGTTTCATTTAAATCTTGAGAAGCACCCAAACAAATGCCGTGGTCAATTACTGTTCCTCAGCTTTTGAGCAGTTTGGTGTTCTCTTGTTTGAAGAACACTGCAAATGAAACATGTTTTGAATTGCTTCTCCAGAGCTCTGACCTGTCCGCCTGTTGGCCATCCCCACTGTTTGAACTCTATGTTGCATCCTCATCACCTTTTGGTTAGATTATTTCTCTAGTTCTCTCCATGGGTCCGATTGTTCTTCCATTCCACACTCTTCAAAACTCTTAGAGTTTCTTTTTTTAAAAAAAATTATTTAATTTTATTTGTTATGATTAATTTTCGAGAGGTTTTTGCCTTAGGATGCATGTGCTCACTGGAGAGAGAGAGACAGACACAGTGAGAAGGAAAGTGAGAAATCACCCCCCGGGGGATGATGGCCACACTGCAATCCCTTCTCCATTCTCCTCCCAGGATCTCAGGCACACATGCACACATGTGAGTTTCAAGCCACCAGGTTCAGGACCCGAATCATGGTTGGCCATGTGGGAGTCCAGAGATGTAACCACTATGCTGTCTGCTGGTCCTTCATTATTCTTCTTGTTATTAAACTTGATCAGAGGGAAACAGAAAGAGAGGGGGAAAGTGAGAAAGCAAGCCACTATGTCCAGGACTCAAACCACGATTGGCCAGAGGGAGTCCAGCGTCTTAACCACCGTGCCACCTACCAGCCCCTAGAGTGGCTTTTCTAACAAAGAGGTTAGAACATGACGCTTCCCTGCTAATGAGTTAGTGGCAACAATCTGCAGCTACATGTCTAGACACGTTTCACTCAGAAACATGAGTGAAAGAAGTCAGACACAGAAAACTACACGTTAGATCAAACACAAAACTCGTCTGTGGTGTTAGAAATGAGGAGAGTGGTTACATTTGGCAGGGACGGCGTAGTCCTGACTGGGAGAGGGCATGAAAGAGCTGCTGATGGGTTGTTAATGTTCTATTTTCTTGATCTGGGTGCTAGGAAAGTGGGTATGTTCAATTTGTGAAATCCATCCAGCTCTACATTTATATTTCAGGCATTCTTTTCTTCTATCTCCCTCTAGGAAAAAGTAAAAACAAATCCCTGCTGTAGTGGCCTACTGGTACAGGCACTGTTATTCCTCAGGCTGAGTCCACACAGGAGAACCAAGTTCAATTCCCAGCACACCCTAAAAGCCAGGCATGGTGGTGCATGACAGTAATCCCAGCTATTCGGCAGGCTGAGGCAGGAGGCTCAGCACAGAGCAAGACTCTTTTTTTAAAAGAAAGAAACCCCCAGATTGGCCACTTCCACCTAGCACAATACACACCCTTTCACGTATGTCCCACGAACGCCCCCCCAACCCTCCGCCCTACCAACTAGCCACACCAGAGGACTTGCTGTTCTCCAAACACAGCTCCCTTCCTATTTTCTCTTGGTACTGCCTTCTTGATCAGCAAGTCCTTCAGCTGAGTCCACTTATCTTCTGAGGCTCTGCTCAAAAATCACCTTCTCCATGAGATTTCTCCCTGACCACCCTCGACAAGATTAATGGTTCAATTCCCTTCTCTGTACTTCCACAGTACTTTCTAATTCCTTCTCTATAGCTGCATACTCTCAATATGAAAAAATTAGGGTATGTGGCCTGAAAAATATGAGTTAAAACTTAAGGGGGTTGACGCGAAAGAAGCAGACGCAGGTGGCGCGGAGGCCCGGCAACCCACTCTGCTCCTGACTCACTGTGTTTGCTCTCGCCAAGGGACAAGTCGGTCAGGAAGCCGTGCCGCAGCCATGGCTTTTAAAGATACTGGAAGAACACCCGTGGAGTCAGGGTGGCCATTCACTGAATTAGAATTACTTTAGCCAGCCTCAACGTAAAGTCCCTGGAGAAAGTGTGTGCTGACTTAATCGGAGGTGCAAAGGAAAAGAATCTCAAGGTGAAGGACCAGTTCAGATGCCTACCAAGACTCTGAGAATCACTACAAGAAAAACACCTTGTGGTGAAGGTTCTAAGGCCTGGGATCGTTTCCAGATGAGAAGCCACAAGCGACTCATTGATTTGCACGGTCCTTCTGAGACTGTTAAACAGATTACTTCCATCAGTACCGAACCAGGAGTTCAGGTTGAAGTCACCATTCCAGATGCCTAAGTCAACTATTTTTATAAATTGATTATCATCTGTTAAAAAAAAAAATAAGGAGGTTGGGCCAGCAGGTGGCATGGTGGCTAAGGCACTGGCCACTCCCACCTGGTTGATGACGGTTTGAGTACCAGACTTGGTGGGACTTGAACTTTCCTTCTCTCTTTCCTTCTCTCTCTCTGTGTCTCACCCTGGTCAAATTGAAATGAATGACAGGACCAGCAGGTGGTGTGGTGGCTAAGGTGCTGGACACTCCCACATGGCCAACCACAGTTCGAGTCCCGGACCTGATGGCTTGCTTTCTCAGTTTCCCTCTCTCTCTATCTCTCTCTGTGTCTTTCTCTGCTCAAATTAAGAATACATGAATAAATAAATTAAATTAAATTTAAAAGTAATTATAATAAATAAATAAATGAATGAATAAATTTTTTAAAAATTTAAATAAATAGGGGCCAGCAGATGGCATGGTGGTTAAGGGCGTTGGACTCCCACATGGTTGACCATGGTTCGAGTTGCAAACTTGGCAGCTTGCTTTCTCACTTCCCTTCTCTCTCTTACTCTGTTGTCCCTCTCTGGTCAAATTAAGATAAATAATGTTAAAATAAAAGAAAATCATTCTAAAAAAATAAATAAATAATTCTTTAAAAAAAAAAAAAAAGCTTAAGGAGGCAATATGACAGAATAGTGGGAGTAGTGGGGTCAGGAGTAACTAGAAAGCCAGGCTGTGTCTAACACCCTGATTTCTGTGGGTTTGTCTCTCCATCTAGACCAGGGCTTCCTAATTGTTTCTGTTCCATGAACTCCTTTGGCAGGCCTATGGGCCCCCATTTTTAAAGTAGATTTTTACTGAAGTTCAGCTATGAGTGCCCAGATCATAGATGCACAGCTCAATGAATCTGTACAAATAAATACATCCCTACTGCTAGCATCTGGGTTAACACATGACTCAAAGGCCCCCACTCCCTCCCAATCCCCACCCTACAAGAGTAAACTATCTTAACTTCTAACGCTAGTGATTAGGTAGCCTGTTTTTGAACTTTATGTACACTGAATCATACATTTCATATATTGAAAATGCTCCCTTTTGTGTCTGGTTTCTTTCTTTTTTTTTTTTAAAGATTTTTGCTAGAGGGAACATGTGCTCACCAGAGCAACAGAGAGACAGAAAGCAAGAAATCACCCACTGAGGAGATAGCCATGACTTAATCCCTTCTCCTTCATTCTTGTCTTGGGATTTGGGGCATGTATGCACTTATGCCTGGTATGAGTTTCAAGCTGCCGGGTCTGGGACTTGAACCATGGTCAGGCACACGGGAGTCCAGTGGCTTAACCACTATGTCATCTGCTGACTCTCTGTCTGGTTTCTTTTACTCAGCCTTAATTTGTGAGGTTCATCCACATTGCTGGATGTAGCAATTATTTACTCATTCTCATCTCTGGGTGGTATCTTATTGTGTAAATATACTGCAACTGATTTATTCAGTCTATTGATGACATTTAGTTTGTTTTTAGTTTTTTATTAATGAACAGTGTTATGAATCCCTTCAGACATGTTCTAAATGAAGGTACTCATTTCAGAAAACTTTTTAATACATAAAATAAGATACATAGGAGCACAAACAAAACAACTAAATTATGTTTTCAAAATATGAAACAAAACTTGAGATACGGTTATGCGTGTGCTTCTTTATTAATATAATTCATAGTTCTAGCACTGAATCTAATAACTATTATAATTTCAAAGTAATTACGGACATAAATGAAATTCAAAATTTCTGCCAAACTACAATATACTTGGAAAATGTCTGTGATTTCTATTGATGACAAGGACATATGTGAGTATTTCTTGTGATTTGTTGTATAGATTTAAAATGGAAGGAAATAATAAATTTCAATTAGAAGTTAGTAAACAATTAGAATTTCAATTAGAAGTTATGAATGTTACAATCAGAATTTCAATTAGAAGTTACAAATGATGTATACATTCATAATGGAAGGAAATAATAAATTTCAATTAGAAGTTAGTTAAAGATAGACAAACGATTTTTTTTCCCTATTCAAGTTCAGGAATCCCCTGAATTATATTAAGAACCTGTGATCTAGGGACCAGCAGTTAGCGTAATGGCTATGTCACTGGACTCCCATGTAGTCAACTGCAGTTCAAGTCCCGGATCCGGTGGCTTAAACTCACGCTGGGTGCGTGTGCGTGCATGCCCAAGATCCTGAGAGGAGAATGGAGGAGAAGGGATTGCGGTGTGACCAGGCATGAAAAACCTAACTGAAGAGAAAGAACACAGACATTAAGTAAGCACTAGTTAACTATCTGACTTCTTTTACATTCACATAAAATTGTCCTACTAAACATTCCAGAATAATATTACTCCTATTGGGGCCAACAGGTGGTGTGGTGGTTAAGGACACTGGACTCCCACATGGCCAACAGCGGTTTGAATTCCAGACTTTATGGCTTGCTTTCTCTCTCTCTTTCTCTCTCTCTCTCTCCCTGTCTGGTCAAATTAAAAATGAAAAAAGAACCTGTGATCTAGATCATTTCCTAGCCACATTAAAAATTCAGAATCTGTGGGACCAACAGATGGCATAATGGTTACATCACTGGACTCCTACATAGTCAAGTATGGTTCAAGTCTTGGACCTTGTGTCTTGAAACTCACGCAAGGTGCATGGGTGTGCATGCCCAAGATCCCAAGCGGAGAATGGAGAAGGGATTACAGCATGTTCATCCCCACTGGAGGGTGATTTCCTGCTTTCTGTCTCTCTGTCTCTTTCTGTCTCTCTGGTAAGTGCACATGCCCTATAGCAAAAATCTCTAATAAATAAATAAATAAATAAATAAATTCAGAACCTGGGAGGGACCAGCAGATGACTTAATAGTTCCGTCACTGGACTCCCATGTGATCGACCATGGTTTGAGTCCCAGACCTGGTGATTTTAAACTCACTCCAGGAACATGTGCATGCATACCCAAAATTCCAAGAGGAGAGTGGTGGAGAAGGGATTGTGACATGGCCATCCCACCCAAGGGTGATTTCTCACTTTCTATCTCTGTCTCTCCAGCAAGCACATGCACCCTATAGCAAAAATTTCTCTTAAAAAAAATTCAGAATCTGGCACAAAATTTGACACACAGTAGATGCTGAATAAATATTCTTTGAATGTCAGACTCATGAATGACAATAGCTAAATTTTATTGACCATGTACTATGTGCCAGATACTGTACTACGTGCTTTAAAAGTCCTTAAATTCTCACAACAGGATTGATCCCATAGCCTAATAGTTAAGGGAGTTGGACCCTACACCACCAACTATGGTTGGAATCCTGCCCCAGTAGTTTGAAAAACAAATTGGGAGCATGTATATGCATGCCTAAAATTCCAACAGGACTGCAAAATGGAGAAGCGGTTGCAGTGTGACCATGATCCACTGGGGAGTGCTTTTTCCCTCTCATTTTTTCTCCATGTCTTTCTCTCTGAGTCAAATGCACACACCCTGTGGCAATTTAAATACATTTTCTTTTTAAATTCTCACTACTTTTTGATTACTGCCTTCGTCTTATTGATAAGAAATCAGAACTTGGATAGTTACGTAACTTGTCAGGAGTTCACATCCAATTAGTGTCAGACCAGCAATGCAAACTCAAATATTTCTGACCCTGAAGCCACAGCTTACTGCTAACTTCCATGTTCTACTACTGGCAATTGAATGAAGAAATAAATGGATAAATGAACAAATGAATGAATTTAACCAAGGATACCCACTACTCCACTGATCTTTACAACTGGTGCAACAATTACAATGAGTGGAATCAGTGATGCAATGTGGTTATTGGAAAATATTCCTTTTGATAATGCTTTTTTCTTTTTCATTGCCAGAGGGCACATGCACTCACAGAAGAGAAAGAGAGAAAGAGAGAGAGGAAAGCACCTCCCAATGGGGCATGACCATTCCAAAATCCTTTTTCCTCCATCCCATCAGATTTGGGGGCACATGTGCACACACATCGAAACTGTTTCTCAGGCTGCTTGCACTGGCATTTGAAAACTATTTCTTCGTGTGGGACAATTTGTCCCCTTGAAAAAAATTAAACCCAAGTGCTCGTTAACACATTTCTTGACGAAACTGAATTGGCATCCAGCAAATGTTAAGTGACAGATGTTTACAGCTTGAGCTTTAGTAGGCAAGCTTCTGGGCTCCAGATCTGTATTTAGCATAACCTGTACTTAGTCCCACGTACACACATCAGGTTGTTTGTGGAGAATTATCTGATGACCAAATCGCACTTCCTCTCAAGCAAAACACTCACAAAAATAGTCACGCTTCACTCATAACACTTTATTTTGTCTTATGAGAGATCCAAAAGAAACAGAGAATATGAAGGAAGCTGGGAAATTCGGGGTTCCAGGTACCTTTCTTATATTGAGGGCTTGTAGAAGTAGGTGTCTCTATGGGGGGTTAAACCAGATGGCCTTTCAGTTGTGAGCTCCCTTTTACACCAATGAAACAGACGAACTTTATTCATTTTCTTTGAAAAGGTATTCTCCAATGGAGAGTTCCTAATATTTAGAGAAAAGTAATAAAGTGCTTAAATACATGTTTCAGAATTTAGGTATTTTCACCTTGATTTTTTTTCTTTTTAACATTATGGAACTACTAGTTAGACAGATGAAAGCATTAACATATGTACGCATTTAAAGTAAAAACTGAAAATCTCCATCATCCTAATTCTGCTCCTCAGAATTAACTTGTGTTTTTAACATTAACAGTCCCATTTATAGTATCTTCTGTTTTCTTCCAAATACATACATCATGCATTTATATTTATATACACACATAAATACATACGCATACCCTTATATGCATATGTCTACACAAATATAGACTACTCTTTGAATATTGTTCTACAAACGGCTTTTTTCCCTTAACAATATATCATGGATGTCATGCTAACTTAACATATGTTTCATTGAGGCTGCAAAGTATTCCACTTTATGGGTTCATTATAATTATTTTTATAGTTCTCTTGTTGGAAGCATTAGATTGTTGGTTTTGTTAGCTATTGGAAACCACAGCGCAGGGAACACCCTTGTAACTATCTTATTTAAATGCTAATACAAGGATTTCTGTAAGGTAGCAATATTTCCATGGATTTGCTTGGTCAATCACATGTTAAAATTTGACAGTATGACCAAATTCAAGAGGAGACATTTTGGAGGTGTTTCTAAGGAAATTCTCACTAAGGTATCAACTGACTATGAAACCCATAACTCTGGGTAACCTTACTCCCAAGCACAGAATTTCTTTCACTCCAGAAAAGTTAACATGTTCTTTGCATTGCTACAAATTCTTCTCTCAGGGCACATTTTAGCTTTTAATCAAACTATCCTCCATTTCAGAAGCAAATGAGTTATTTGCAGCAAAATTCAGAAGACTCTCATGCTCCAAAGTAAAGATCAACTTTACCTCCACTGTAACATTTTTTCCTAGGTGGGCAGCATACACATGCCTACAACTTCATCAAATTCATTTTCAAGAGATTTTCTCCTTTAATACTTGTACAAGCAAAAAAGAACATATAGACCTATTGGGAAGGGAAACACTGGGCAATGGATAGGAACTGATTATTTAGGACTAGAACAATGGAAAAGTTGAGAAAAATTTCAGAATGAAACATTATAATGAGAACCTGAAATCATGCCATAAGCTCCTCAGGCCTCAATAAATACTAACTTTATTATATTCTAATAAAAAGAAATGTTCTTTTATGAAGGAGGGGGGAAATGAAAAAGATAGAAAGGCATTTTTGCAAGGTCTTGCCATGTTGTGAACCTCCTGCCCCAGCCTACTACTTAGCCAGAATTTCAAGCACAGGTGCCCAGTCTGTTTAGGTTGGTCTGGGAATCAAACCCATGCCTCTCAGGCAGCCTCAGCCCCACAACATTGTTGCTCTGCTGCTTGCGTCACCATAGCTGAGCCCGAACAAAAATCCCCTAACTCATTTATTAAGCATTCTCTATATGAAAATATTTTAAGAACTTATTTCTAATCCTCTCAACAGATTTGCTCCGTAAATTGCAATATCTTGGTCAGCTGCAATATCAGACAGCCAAGGAAATTGACTCTCCTAGGACCGATGAAATTTGGGCAAGATTTCACAGCTAGCTAAGTGCTTTAGATGAGGTCCCGACTTAGGTTCACCTGATTTTCTTTGCACTGAACTGCATTGTCTCTCTTGCCATCCAAGCTGGCAGCTCAGAACTTCCCAGGAGAGAATCCAAACCAATGAATGGACATGTCCGGAAGTGGAACTTGGCTCAGCATAAGGAACTAAAGGAGAAGAGTGTTTTGTTCATAGGAGGTTCAGTGGTTGGTTATATGTTAGGAATATTATAAATGAAATTTCCGTGGCAGATTAGAAGCTGGATCAGATGACCTCTACAAGTCAAGTCTACAAATATATCATTTTACTCCCATGCTTATTTTACAGATAGGGAAATAGAAGTTCAGAAGCCTTCAATGATTTGTTCAAGCTCACAGCTAACCAGTGCAAAATCCAAGAGTTGTGGTGACTCTTTACCGACCTTTCACTGGAATACACCCCTTTCAAGTTTGTAGACTTTCTGACCTCTTGTGTACATAATCTCAAATCCTATTATTTTGGTGACTTCAGCTAGTCTAGATTGCTCCTTGATATTTTACAGCAAATACATAATTGGGGCCAGGGGTAAGTGTCAGACATTTGCACTTTAGTGAAAGCTTAGGTTAATGTATTGTCCCTCCTAGGAAGGATTTGTTTAGAAAGTTTTACCATTAATTGTAGATGGCAAAGTTTCTATTATTGTGTCATACATTATATTGCAAGCAACCAAAGTCACTTTAATTCACTCAGCAAAACAGGAATTTATGGGAAGAATAAGGCTCCCGGGTCATAGCACGAAGAAAAACTTGACCACACTTTTGTTTTTCTTTTCCATCTCCTCCCAGAGAAAAGGCACAGGGACAGCCTCATGCAGGATGATCTGGAGTCACCCTACATCACCCTGCCTACTTTTTTTTTCATTGTTATTTTTTGGAATCCTGATCCAGTAATAAGAGGATTGATGCTATATATAAAGAAAATAATGGCATGGGAAAAGAGGGGCTGGAATACTCACAGAAAATACAAAAGCCAAGTCAACCACAGGTGCATCCTGTAAAACCTCTGGCCCTCATTTTATAAGCAGTCGGGATTATAACAATTCTATTATCTCATTTTGTAGAAAAGAAAAAAAGAAAGGTCTTTGAGAAACCACCACCTTCTGGACTGAGGCGTGTGGGATCATGACCAGACTTCAGGACATCCACACTGTATTTGAAGAGCCCTGAATGAGAACAGGCCACACGATGTATGTGCCACCCTCGCTCCATGCCCAGGCCACTCCCAAATGCCAGTCCCAGGCTAGAAATTCATTTGCTGCCTTGGCCAAGTAAAGCCTCCTGTCAGTAAAAAGGCCCACCTGGGCCAGCAGGTGACATGTTGGTTAGGGTGCTGGATTCCTCATGGTTGATTCTGCAGGTTTGTGTTGGACCCAGTGACTTAAACTTGCCAGGTCCATGTGTATATGTGTCAAAATCCTGAGAGGAGAATGGAAGAGAAGAGATTGTAGTGTGGTCATGCCCGCAGTGAGTGATTTCTCACTTTCCCTCTTGTTATCTCTCTCTGTCACTCCTCTGAGAATGTATGTGGCCTATGGCAAAAAATCTTTTGAAAAGAAAAGAAAAGAAAAGAAAAGAAAAAAGAAAAGAAAAGAAAAGAAAAGAAAAGAAAAGAAAAGAAAAGAAAAAGGCCCACCTTTTGGAGAGAGATTGCCTGCTAACCACTCATCTCAAATTCACTGGAACAAAGTAGAAACAGGATTCAAAAACTGAGGGTTTTGCTCATGCCTGTGGAGATTTGACTTAGATTAAATCCCTAAATTTTTACCATTTAACTTAATGTAAAACTCGAGGAAGAAAATTTCTGTAAAGGCTGCTAGAAAGGCTTGCACTTGAGTTAACAATTAACATCCAAGCAATTTGACTCCTGGAATGTCTGTTTATTTTGATTACCTGGTTCAAGTAGTTTTCAAAATGTGGTTTTAAACATTCAAAGTGAGGATTAGAAAGGCCTCAAGTGTAAGCAGGAAGAGAGATCAGGTGCTATTTCATCAATTGGCCAAGCAATGTTGGACCATGATAAGAAAAAGGAGTTGAGACCTGAAGTTCTGGAGCTTTTTTTTTTTTTTTTGGTTGGATTCAAATCCCAAACCATTGGGGGCTGGCAGGTGGCGTGGTGCTTAAGGACGCTGGACTTCCATATGGCTGACCGTGGTTTGAGTCCTGGATCTGGCAGCTTGCTTTCTCACTTTCTCTCTCTCTCTCATTCTGTCCCTCTCTGGTCAAATTTTGAAATTAAACAAAGTTTAGTAAAATAATTCTTTTAAAAAATAAAGAAAACAACAAAACCCGACCTACTTACTAGTTCTTTGATCTTGGACAAATAAATTAGCCTCTCAATGTTCAGTTCCATTGTTTCCAAACAGGTATAATACCTCATGGAGTTGTGAGGATTAGATGAACAAATCTACATTATAAAGCACTGTGAACAGATAGTACATAGCACATAGTAAGTGTTCAGCAAATGTTAGTAATACTGTTACATCTTTTAATAAGAATGGTGATCCTCTATGTGAAACTAGAACACTGGGCCATGTCGAGTCAATATATTGGGTTGTCAGGAAAGTCATGATGTATATATTTTTTTATTATTCTATGCAAAAACGCATCATGACTTTTCCAACGAACCAATAATTCTACATCCAGATTTTGTTGTTTAATTTTTCACAAATAGCATCTGTTAGTAAAAACTAATAATGTCAGCAGATGGCATGGAGGTTAAGGAGGCTAGATCCCATATGGCCAACCATGGTTCGAGTCCTGTACCTAGCAGGTTGAAAATCACACTGGGCACCTGTGCCCGCATGCCCAAAATCTGGGAGAATGGAGGAAAAAAGATTGCTGTATGGCCATCCCTTTTGGGATACAGTTTCTCACTTTTTCTCTCTGTGTGTCTCTGTCTCTCTCTCTCTCGGATGAATGCATGCATTCTATAGCAAAAACTTATAAATAAATAAAAATTAAATATATATATATTTTTTAAAAATGAACTGAACCGGTTTTTACATTTGATCTCTATTTATGTTGAATATAATCTACAAGTGATTAGATATCATTGCTATTACTCCGGTTAAACTGTAACATGCTGGTTTATCTCTCCCTGGGTGTGGTTCACACTCAGAATGCTATTGGCTTTGCTTTGCATTCTGCCTGTTGTTCCTGGATGTCAGTAGCCACTCTGAATGAGACACATGTCTCGTTCGGAGGATATTGCTCATAAGACACCAGTGAAGTCATTCATTTCTTAGAGTCTTAAAAAGTTACAGGTCTTTTTTTTTTTTAAATGGGAGAGGAGGGAGGTCAACAAATGTCTAGGATTTAACCCAAATGATTAAAAGAACAGGATGTTCTCTTTTTCCCTTGGGAACCACCGAAGGAAATGAGAACTAAATTTAAAGTTATGAGTTCTCATGTTCATAAATTGATGTCTTCGATGTATGTGTCCTAGTAATTATGCCCTGCTTTGGAAAGGCTTATCCTGAAAGGTGAGTCTGTAGGTGGAAATTCAGTACCTGGGAGGGGAAATAGAAACTATGGAGTTTCTAGCAAGGTATTGATCTCATGGGTAAACACTGTGCCAATTTGCAATGTGAGGCTTAAGCGTCACCACCCAGCCATCCTCTTCCTCCCCACCTCACTGATGGGACTGACGGCCAAAGCCATGGGACTTTTGCTCTGCTCTGCCTCATGAGGTGTGCTGTTCAGGCTTGTTATCAGACGTTTACACTCTAGTGAGCACTTGGGTCAATGTGTTATTGCTCCCAGGAAGGATTTGTTTTGAAAGCTTTACCTCTAATTGTAGATTGCAAGGTTTCTATCATTGTGTCACAGATTATATTGCCTGCATCGGAGAGTACTCTAACTCACTTAAGCAAAACACCGATTTATGGAAAGAATAATACTCCTAGCCTTGAAGGAAAGGCTGAAACATCAGGTCTCAGAAAGGACAGGAGCCAAATCAGTTCTGTGAGCTCTTTTGAAGCAGTATCTAAGTCACATTCTCTTAAGGGATCTCCCTTGAGCAAAACTCTGATCTTCTTAAGTCTTTGTGTTGCTCTAGAACATCTGGTTGGCCCAACTTGGGGCTGGTCCCTACCTCAGGGGAGGGCAGCATGCCAAGACCACAGCAACGGGGTGAAGAGGGTTCCAAAAAGGAATACAGACCCTTCTATAGGAAAAGGGAATGGGTGTAATGCAAACAAAACTGCATCTACCATAATCACTGAGTAAAGGAATGCCTCACACTTGTAAATAGAGACACTTAGGAGATGCTGCTCCTGAAATCCCAGTACTTAAGTAGCCATTTTCCTTCTGATGATGGACCCTCCTAAAAGATCTTTTTTTTTTTTTTTTTGGAGAGATTTTTCACTGTAGGGCGCGTGCGCTCGCCAGACAGACAGAGAGAGACATAGAGACAGAAAGCGAGAAATCACCCCCCAGGGGGGATGGTCACGCCGCAATCCCTTCTCCTCCATTCTCCTCTCGGGATCTTGGGCACGCACGCACACGCGCCCGGCGTGAGTTTTAAGCCACCGGGTCCGGGACACGAACCGCGGTCGACTACGTGGGAGTCCAGCGACATAGCCATTACGCTAACTGCTGGTTCCCAGTATATAAGTCAAGTGACAAAAGGACTCCAGGATTTTTACTGCTTTTCTCTCAAAAGCTTTTAAGGTAACACCTTATGATTCAACTATATCTGAGAATACCATTTTTGTTGTTGTTGTTGTTTTGTCATAGGATATGTGCACTTGCCAGGGAGAGACAGTGAAAGGGAACGTGAGAAATCATCCCCCAGGAGGGATTGGCTACACCACAATCCATTCTCCTCCATTCTCTTCTGGGATTTTGGGCACACATGTCCATGTGCCCAGCATGATTTTCAAGCCTCTGGGTTCGGGACACAAACTGCGCTCTACCATATGGGAATCCAGCACCTTCACCACCACACCACTGCTGGCCCCACCAAGGATTATTTATTTATTTACTTATTTTTATCAACCACAAATGTTTCAGTTTTATTTAACACTTAAGCAGAACAAAATTTTCTGACTATACATCTATATGCTGCCCAGTAATAAAAACATGCAAAGTATTTACCATAAACATGTGGTTTTGAAACGGAATATCCACAGTGGTTGCATTATTAACTAAGTACTTTTGCTCATTTAAAGACGCTGTAGCTTCCTCTAATAGCTTTTTGGGTCCTAATAGCTACTCGACATCTTTTTCCATCTACTATCTTCCGAACTGGTTCAGATTACTTAGCACATATGCACCCGGTGTTAGGAAGGTTGTAAAAGTCACCACAATTCCAACAGCCATCTCACGGCCCACCAGCAAACCCAGGCGCAGGGTCTCAGAGTGGGTGAGGCAGTGGCGGGACTGCAGGCACCCCAAAACGACGGCAGAGCAGCAGGCTGAGCAGGGGCTGGTGAGGAACAGCACGCGCTTGGGACCCCGCGAGCGAGGCGAGAGGACACCAGGCCATGCGAGGAGAGAGGCTGGCAGAAGCCCTGTTTATTTTATTTTTTTTCTTTTTTTTTTTTCCCCCTTAGGACACGTGCATTTGCTGGAGAGAGACACAGACAGAGACAGTGAGAGGGAAGGGGAGAATCACCTCCTGGGAGTTGGCTATGCTGCAATCCCTTCTCTTCCATTCTCTTCCCAGGATCTTGGGCATGCACACACATGCACCCGGGGTGAGTTTCAGGCCACTGGGTCCAGGACTCAAACCATGGTCCATCCCGTGGGGGTCCAGCAATGAAACTGCTATGCCATCCGTTACTTGGTTATTAAAGCCATACTTTGAGGTGTTCGGGGATACCCCTGGACTGTAGTTCCTAGAGTAAATATTTGAATACCGTTGTTTTTGCTTTTTGATTGGCCAGAGGATGTGTGCGCTTACTAGAGAGAAATAGTGGGGGAAGCACCCCATGATGGGGCCTGGTCACGCTACAATCCTTTCTTCTCCATTTCTCTGTCCCATTGGGATCTGTGGGATGCGCACACAGAGCCGGAATTCAGAAGGTGCGGTCAGCCATGTGGGATCTGGATGCCTTAACTAAGCCATAGGCCGGCCTGAATAAGCTCTGATACTCTGAAACCATTTGTTCAGCATTCAGTGCACTGCCCATGCACAGGGCTAGCTAAATATGCAGTTTCTGAATTCCAGGCTAGACCTAGGACAGCAGAGTATAGACAGGAAGGGCTTGAGGTGGACTGATTCTAAATTTTCTTTCTTTCTTTTTTTTTTTTTT
>NW_006198558.1:523372-531318 GCF_000334495.1 Tupaia belangeri chinensis | reverse complement strand
TCATCCCCCAGGAGGGATTGCCTACACCACAATCCATTCTCCTCCATTCTCTTCTGGGATTTTGGGCACACATGTCCATGTGCCCAGCATGATTTTCAAGCCTCTGGGTTCGGGACACAAACTGCGCTCTACCATATGGGAATCCAGCACCTTCACCACCACACCACTGCTGGCCCCACCAAGGATTATTTATTTATTTACTTATTTTTATCAACCACAAATGTTTCAGTTTTATTTAACACTTAAGCAGAACAAAATTTTCTGACTATACATCTATATGCTGCCCAGTAATAAAAACATGCAAAGTATTTACCATAAACATGTGGTTTTGAAACGGAATATCCACAGTGGTTGCATTATTAACTAAGTACTTTTGCTCATTTAAAGACGCTGTAGCTTCCTCTAATAGCTTTTTGGGTCCTAATAGCTACTCGACATCTTTTTCCATCTACTATCTTCCGAACTGGTTCAGATTACTTAGCACATATGCACCCGGTGTTAGGAAGGTTGTAAAAGTCACCACAATTCCAACAGCCATCTCACGGCCCACCAGCAAACCCAGGCGCAGGGTCTCAGAGTGGGTGAGGCAGTGGCGGGACTGCAGGCACCCCAAAACGACGGCAGAGCAGCAGGCTGAGCAGGGGCTGGTGAGGAACAGCACGCGCTTGGGACCCCGCGAGCGAGGCGAGAGGACACCAGGCCATGCGAGGAGAGAGGCTGGCAGAAGCCCTGTTTATTTTATTTTTTTTCTTTTTTTTTTTTCCCCCTTAGGACACGTGCATTTGCTGGAGAGAGACACAGACAGAGACAGTGAGAGGGAAGGGGAGAATCACCTCCTGGGAGTTGGCTATGCTGCAATCCCTTCTCTTCCATTCTCTTCCCAGGATCTTGGGCATGCACACACATGCACCCGGGGTGAGTTTCAGGCCACTGGGTCCAGGACTCAAACCATGGTCCATCCCGTGGGGGTCCAGCAATGAAACTGCTATGCCATCCGTTACTTGGTTATTAAAGCCATACTTTGAGGTGTTCGGGGATACCCCTGGACTGTAGTTCCTAGAGTAAATATTTGAATACCGTTGTTTTTGCTTTTTGATTGGCCAGAGGATGTGTGCGCTTACTAGAGAGAAATAGTGGGGGAAGCACCCCATGATGGGGCCTGGTCACGCTACAATCCTTTCTTCTCCATTTCTCTGTCCCATTGGGATCTGTGGGATGCGCACACAGAGCCGGAATTCAGAAGGTGCGGTCAGCCATGTGGGATCTGGATGCCTTAACTAAGCCATAGGCCGGCCTGAATAAGCTCTGATACTCTGAAACCATTTGTTCAGCATTCAGTGCACTGCCCATGCACAGGGCTAGCTAAATATGCAGTTTCTGAATTCCAGGCTAGACCTAGGACAGCAGAGTATAGACAGGAAGGGCTTGAGGTGGACTGATCATAAATTTTCTTTCTTTCTTTTTTTTTTTTTTTTTAAAGTTTATTTCATAAGACAGAGAGAAGAGATAGGAACCTCTAAGGGTCTTGCTACCAGGAAATCCCCATCAGCACCCTGCTTTCCAGCCAACCAGGCTCAGGGGCATACCCTTGGGTGCACCTGGCCTTTTCAAGTTCACCTGGCTCCAATATTGCACCGTGGTGTCCCACTGCCTGGCACCACTGTGGCTGGGCCTGATGCTAAACTTCTAATAAACTGCCCAGGTGGTTTTGATGTACATTTAAATTTGAAAACCACTGAACTAGACTCAGTAAATCCCAATATTTATCGAGCATGCACTCTGTGCCAGTCAGTGATCTGGACTCTAGGGATAAAACAATGAACAAATTAAACAAGGTTCTTGGTCTTTTGAAAATTTGTATGAGGAGAAAATTAATAATGAAATAATTAACAAAATAATTAAGTGGAGGGGCCGGCAAGTGGCAGGCTGGAGAACTTACTTGTCTCTCCACCTGCCAGCCATGATCACTGGGGTCTCAGCTCCACAAAGAGGCCTTCTTCATCAGTCCTAAGGAACATAGCACCCTACCCCCACCCTAGTTGTGACCAATGGTCTGTTGTATTTTCTTCATGCTGTTAGGATCTGAAATGACCTTAGTTATTGGTTTGTTTATTAACATCTGTGTTTTTCTAGTACAGTAGAAGCTTTGTGAGTACAGGGAGTTTTGTCTTTTTTATTCCCTGTTCTATCACTAGAACCCAGAACACTAACTGGCACATAGCAGGAGTTCAACAAGTGCTATTGCATCACTAAGTGAAAATAAACGAGAGAACTAATCAAAAGTAACTGGAGATGGGGCTACTAAAACAGGCTCCCAGTAAAAGAAGGCTGAGTGTTTCAAGGTCATGAGTTTGGGGACTTCATAAACTTCATAACTTTGCCCTGCTCAAACTCTTCACTCCAGGCAAACAGGTTTACGTGCTGCATACCAACATACTGCACTTTCCTGTCCCTGTTCAGAGAAGACATCTAAGTTGTACATTCACAGTGAGCATGGCTCTGAGCAAAGCATTATGGGACCTGTCTCTGAGAGTTCACATATGTACCATTGCTCCTGCCGCCTCTATTGTCAAAGGCCTTCTCCTCCATTTTTTCCCCACCAAAATTCTGCTCTTCCTCCTCAGATACAGCATCCCTGTTCTCTCCAGCAAGAACTGATCTCTCTCTTCTCTGACTCCCTTTGGACACTGTATATTCCCTAACTCTGGTATACTTACCTAATGTGTGTATTGGGCATCTTACATAATCTCTTTGAGCCTCAGTTTTCTCATATGAAAAGTAGCATTGGGTGAGCACATGGTGTGGTGGTTAAGGTAGCTGGGTATCACATGGCTGACTGTGCAGTTTGAGTCCTGGACCCTGTGGCTTGAAAAACACATCAGGGATGTGCATTTATGTGACCAAAATCCAGAGAGGAGAACAGAGAAGGGACTGTGGTGTGGTCATTGCACCCTCTGTGAATGTCTCTAGTGAATGAACGAGCCCTCCAGCAAATTTAAAAAATAAAATATAAAAGAACAAGAAAGACACTTCACTTTCAAAAATGTAGGATTAGTAACACTGATTTAACAAGATTGATATCATGATTAAATATAACTTATAAGGCACATAATCACTCACTGTATGATAGCTATAACAATTCTGATTATTCTTAATACAACTATAGTTCTGTCTTTGTGATTATTAAAATAGAAAATAATACTATTGATAGGGTAGTAAATTGAATTGATAGAGTGGCATATGTACTCCAAAGGAAAAGAAGGGTCATTTCTTTTTAGAGTTTCACATTTATCCCTTGATGTGATGATTTTGTAGTTTACTTGTTTTATATATTCGTGTTTTGTTTCCCCATATTATTGGGTTGTTGGAAGAGTCATGACACATATTTGCATAGAAAAATATGGAAAAATACATCATGACTTTCCCAACAACCTAAAGATGTTTAGGGAATAGGTTATATCTTTTTTTTTTGGAGAGGTTTTTGCTATAGGGCGTGTGTGCTCACCAGACAGACAGAGAGAGACATAGAGACAGAAAGTGAGAAATCACCCCCTAGGGGGGATGGCCACGCCGCAATCCCTTCTCCTCCATTCTCCTCCCAGGATCTTGGGCATGCACGCACACGCGCCCGGCATGAGTTTTAAGCCACTGGGTCCGGGACGCGAACTGCGGTCGACTACGTGGGAGTCCAGCGACTCAGCCATTACGCTAACTGCTGGTTCCCTGGGAATAGGTTATATCTTCATGTGCATTTTTTGTTTTGTTTTGTTTTGCTTAGTCTTGTTTTCTTTTATCATTTTCCTAGTGCCAGACTAGTATATGATTCAGAACAAGTGCTGAACATTGTATTATTTGAAAAATCTGTTGCAAACAATACAATGATCTATAGCTCTAAGACTTCATGACTTGTATAATGTTAGAATATAGGCTTATCTGGAAAATCGGATCAATTTAGTCTGCAATTTTTGTGCAAAAACTCAAGTTAGCATACGTCAGTTGCTTAAAAAGTGTGGTAGTGCAATTTCTGCCTTCCATTCATTTATCAAATGCTTTTGAACATTGACTATGTCCATGCTCTGTTATAGGAAACTAGCAAAAGGCTTCAAAAATAGGGAAATTATAGTATATACTTGTCAATCTTTCTGACATGTTTATAAACTCCACTTTTACAGTTACTCCCAAGAGACTGGCTCAAATGTTGAAATCTAAGCACTTAGAGACTATACAGAACATGCTCTGAGTTTGATCGCAGCTCTACTAATTCTTTGCTTTGAGATACTAGGCAAGTTGCTTAACCTCTCTAAAGCTGTCCTTTCATCTGCAAAGTGAAAACTATAATAGTACCTACCTTTACGGGTTACTGTAGGTATAAAATCAAATAATGCATAGAGAACATTTAGTACTGGCATGTTTTAAGAACTCAGAAAATTGGCCATAATGACATTTCTGGTTCATAATATTCTACCAAGCATACTAAGGACACTGGACAACAAGATTACCAGAAAACTCATTTTCAAACAAGGAGAGGGGTTATGAACATGCACATAAATTCCCTTATGTGTCAGGCATTAGAAGTTCTCCATATGTTATGTCGCTTAATCTTCACAATGCTGTGAAGCAGGTATTCTATTACAGATGAGGATACGAGCACTCGAAGAGGTTAAATATCTTACCTAAGTTTACACAATAGAAAAGGTACAGCCAGGTTGGTCCTTATCTGAGTCCATCTCACATAATGAAAAAAGGAGACACCTGCATTTAACTCATCATGCCCCTGAAATTCTACACATGCTGCATTGCTTCTACAGGGTAGCAAGGCTTAAACTGGTATGAGAATCACTTGGGGTGCTTTAAAAATCCTTTCTCTCTGTCTTTCTCTAATGAAATTAAAAAATAATAAGAATAAATTAAATTAAATTAATGATAATTATTATTATTTTTTAAATCCTTAATCAAGAACCTCATCCTAAGAGATTTTAATTGGGGTAGGGCCCAGGAATGAGCTTTTTAGAAAACACTCCAAGTGATTCTATTGTAGGCGGCTCCTGATCATATTCAAGAAATAATGTCAAGAGGATTAAAACACCTGGCTTTGAGGTCATTTAACATACATATGAAAGCTGAAGTGTTAAGACATGACATGTGATGAAATGTGTATGCAACGGATGTATTTTTGTTTTCATACAATTGCCTCTTGGAATCATTTTAGAATTTCTCTACATAGAAATTGATGACTCTTGGGAACCAGCAGTTAGCGTAATGGCTATGTCGTTAGACTCCCACGTAGTTGACCGCGGTTTGCGTCCCGGACCGGTGGCTTAAAACTCACGCCGGGCGCGTGTGTGTGCGTGCCCAAGATCCCAAGAGGAGAATGGAGGAGAAGGGATTGCGGTGTGACCATCCCCCCTGGGGGGTGATTTCTCGCTTTCTGTCTCTCTGTCTCTGTCTGTCTGGCGAGCGCACACGCCCTATAGCGAAAACCTCTACAAAAAAAAAGAAATTGATGACTCTTAGCTTGAGTTTCCAGGTCTAATCTGGAAGTGGTTCTCTCATTAAGAGTGTCTCATTTATAGCAGCTGTTTGTTAATGTATTTAGCCATGATCATTTAAGTCACCAAGTAAAAAAAAATTAATAAATGAGGATGAACACTTCCAGAAAAAAGAAGGACCCCCACCCCCCAGGGTGGTATTTCATTAAAATTGCAGAAATGTATCAGGTCTGATTACTTAAACAGTTGTGGAAGGATCTGTCAGGTATTTAGCTGAGGTAATTCCTTTAAAATAAACCATATAGGTCACATAGTGCTAATAAAATATGTTGATGAATCCTTGAGTATTGCCCTGATTATGTCTCCTTGGGGAATGGAGAACTCATTAACATGAATTCCATGTCAGTCCTTTCTGCCTTGTTCCTCAAGTACTTTCCAGTCAGGCTTGGAAAAAAGGGTGATCCCAATATATGGCCAAGTTTCAGATGCATTGCTCATCTAACCCCACTGATTAAATACATGACGTTATGTAGCGTGAAAAAGGCTGTTGTACGTCATTAAGTTTACTTTTCTGTCTGAGAGCTTTAAAAAGGTAAAACTGGGGGTGGGGTAGGGGAGATAGGGAGAGAGCTTTCTATAAATTCTTGGCTCTTTATGTTTAACTGCAGATGTGTATTTTCCAACCCAGGGGAAAATCCTCCAAGCCGAGTTGTTAACTGGGAGCACCAGAGGGGTGTGTGTGTGTGTGTGTGTGTGTGTGTCTGTGTGTCTATAGAGAAAGAGATAAACCTGTTTGCTTTCTGAAACAATAACCAGTAAAACAGGTTGTTTAGGGTAAAGTCCCTTGTACTAGATAATTGATTTAAAATACATCTGCCTAAAATAATACCTTATATTTACATAGTGCTTTGAAAAGTTCAAAGCATTTTTACATTTTTTTCATCTGTGAATTTTACAACTCTATAATGCAGGGATTGTGAGTCTTATAATCGCTTATCACCACTTGAAAGATGGCTGTACCAAAGGCTCAAGCATGTCAAGAGACGCCTTTGAGGTCACATAACCAGTTGGTATCACAACTAAAACTACCACACGAGAACATTTTGAAACCTAAGCTTGCGTTTTCTTGGCAGAAAGTATCTCTGTGGACTGCTTGATCTACCCAGAGTTCATGGAGAGATTTGTGGCCACAGTTTAATTGGAGAATACAAATCAGGCATGCTTAAAGAGCTCTACAGAAAGGAGATTGTTTCTTTTAGATCATGACTGTGTTAGAAAAGGGAGGTAGAGAATGGAGTCAGTTGTTCTGGACAATGCAAATTAAAAACAAACAAAAACACTTTGTAATCGGTTTCTGGATATTTGGGGTCAATTCATTCATTAAATTGTGTATTCATTTTTTAAAAGGATCTATTAAGTGCCTTTATATAAGAGACTGTGCTCAGCAGTTTGGAAAGATACAAAGAAACACATTTAATTTGGGGGGGAGCGCTTTGAATTATACAAATAATTGCCATTTTATTAATCGTTCCTTACCACTTGGTGGATGAAATGAAAAGCCCACTTTGCAGAAAAGCAAGATAAATAAAAATAGATGAAGGGGGACCAGCAGTTGGTGTAATGGCTATGTCGCTGGTCCCATGTAGTCGACCACAGTTTGACTCTGGGACTCTGTGGCTTAAACTTATGCCGGGCGCATGTGCATGTGTCCCCAAGATCCCAAGAGGAGAATGGAGAAGAAGGGATGGCAGTGTGGCCACCCCCCGGGGGGTGGTTTCTCACTTTCTGTCTCTCTGTTTCTCTCTTTCTGGCAAGTACACGCACCCTATAGTAAAAACCTCTCCAAAAAAAAAAAAAAAATGAAGGAAACTGACAACTAATTCTCTTCAATTCACTCTCTATAGAAGTCTTTTTTCTTTATTTATTTTTTTAAACTTGTTATAGAATGTATGTACTTGCTGAAGAGAGATAGAGAGGTGAGGGTGAGGAGTGGAAAGGAACCCCTGGGAAGGGATGATCACACCACAGTCCCTTCTCTTCCATTTTCCTCTCAGGACTTCAGGCATGCGTGCATTGGCACCTAGCACATGAGACTATCAATCACCATATGGAATCCTGCTGCCTTAACCCTCATGCAACCTGACTGGCCCCAGAACCTTTTTTTTTTTTTTTTTTAAATCCAGGTGATCGATTGTCTTTCCTGGTACACAAAACAACACGTTTGTTATGTTGTTCCAACACAGCACAGATTTTATTCCTACTGCTTCTTTGAAACTAGGCAGACTGGGTTTAGGTTAGCATCAGATTCTCTACCAAAAATACCAGCTCAGAATTTAAGCCAGTTTTCAGCATCCAAAAAGCATCTCTGAAGCCCAAAAACAAGTCTCTTTACCTTGCCTGGCTACAAAATAATTTTTTCCTTTTTGAATTCCTGCTCGAGCACATAGACAAAAAGAA
>NW_006198558.1:519526-523358 GCF_000334495.1 Tupaia belangeri chinensis | reverse complement strand
TACATAGACAAAAAGAAACAGGCACCCAGGGATGTGAGGAAACCGCTGACAGAGTAATTGAAGGTCCTGTCATTGGGGTGGAAGATAAGCAAGAGTTTGTAACAGGTGTTGTGGGTTTCCTGGGAGGTTACTTACTGATTTTAAACATTCTCCTGGACAAATTGACTTTTTAGCACAAGCACCTCCAAACCTGAAGACAGAATTTGCATTACTCTCTATACAGAAATGATGTCATTGAATGAAACTACTTTTTTGTTGTTGTTGTGAAAGGTTTCTCTCAACCCCCAGAATGGGTATGTGAAACTGTGTATCTTAATATGTACTGTTTATTTGTATTGTGTGTGTGGCGGGAGTGAAGATTCAAGGTTAACCCCAGCTCTGACCCTAATAATGTTCCTGGAATTTCATGTTTTCACTAGTAAATTTGCAGGGTTGAAAGGTTGAGCTCTAGAATTTTTCCATTTTTACCTATGTTTGTAAGAGAGATTTTTGTTTTCAGGCACACACACACACACACACACACACACACACACACACAGAGAGAGAGAAACAGAGAAAGAAAAAGTGAGAAATCACCCCCCAGGGCGAATGGCCATCTATAATCTTTTCTCCCCTATTCTCCTTTCAAGATCTTGGGCACATACACACATGCACCTAGCACGAGTTTCAAGTCGCTGGATCTGGGATTCAAACCGTGGTCAGCCATATGGGAGTCCAGTGCCTTAACCACTATGCCATGTGCTGGCCTCCATTTTTATCATTTGACAATGCTCCAGTTTTTAAACATCTTTTAATTATTATTTAATCGCGCTTTGGTCAATTGGTAGGATCCTGCTTAAGGAAAATGGGTCATGGTTGGGTACAAAATCATAATTCAGATAAAATTAAATGTACTTACTTTACCACTTTACCAAATGATGATTTGATTTGAAAAATGATGTCAGGATAGTAGCAAATGACCAACTCTGGTTATGCATTTAAAATAAAGATTTACTTTTTAAATTTACTTTTTAAAAATGTGCCATAGGGCATGTGTGCTCGCTCACAGGACAGAGACAGAGAGAGAAGGAAAGCAAGATAGTGCCTCCCAGGAGGACAGGCATGCCACATTCCTTCTCCTCTATTCTCTCAGGATTCCAGACACACATGCACATGCACTTCGATGTGTCTCTCAAGCCACCAGGTCCAGAACTTGAACAGCACAATCAGCCACATGAAATCCAGCTGCCTTAACCACCACACCGTGGGCTGACCCAAGATTTACTTTTCTTCCAGGTTCTCAGGAAAAGTATTTTAGAGTGGGACATACTTGCATTAAGTAACAAAAATATAAATACATAAATGTCAGTACTTAGGAATGCTAAAGGACCCTAGGAAATTTCAATCCAGCATCCTCAGTTTGCAAAACAGGGGAGTAAGGGCCAACTTCTGTTAGTTACTTTCAAGATCATACAGGTAATTAACAAAAGCTGTGCAAAGAACATCAATGACAAAATATTGTTCTAGTTCATACTTTGAGACCACACCTCTTTGTTTATCTATGAAGATAATAATCACACATATTCAGTGCTTAAATCAGTACATATTTTTAAAAATAAAATTTCAATGCAGACTTTGGTGTATAGGCACTTTACATTTTTTAAAATAACTACTTACTTAATTTTTTAAAAAGAATTATTTATTTAATTTTATTTATGCATTCACTTATTTCAATTTGACCAGAGAGACACAGAGACAGAAAGAGAGAGGGAGAGAGAGTGAACGTGAGAAAGCAAGCCACCAGGTCTAGGACTTGAACCATGGTTAGCCATGTGGGAGTGTCCAGTACCTTAACCACCATGCCACCTGCTGGTCCCTTTTTTTTTTTTAATTTAACTTTACTTATTTATTTATTTAAATTTGACAGGGTGTGTGGTGAGAGTGAGAAAGCAAGCCACTAGTTCTGGGACTTGTTGTCCATGTGGGAGTTAGCACCCTTAACCACCACAGCACCTGCCAGCCCCATATTTAATTTTACTTATTCATTTTATTTTAATTTGAACAGAGAGAGACACACACACACAGGGGGGGGGGTGTGGGGAAAGGGAGAAAGCAAGCCACCAGGTCTGGGACTTGAACTGTAGCCATGTGGGAGTTGTCCAGCACCTTAACCACCATGCCACCTGCTGGCCTCAACACTTCGCATTTTAATAGTCTTAGTGGTAGATTCACAGCATTTAAAGTGAGTTAATCCATTTGAGTTTTTTAATTTTGTTGACTTTGAACTACCACTGAAATAGTATACTATTCTGCTATTCTTTTCTAAACTTATTTTAGATATTATAATTTTTGTTTTTTCTGTTAGGTTTTTTGTTTTTTTTTTTGAGAGGTTTTTGCTATCATGTTTGTCAAGAAAGACAGAGAGAGAGAGAGAAAGCAAGAAATCACCCCTCAGGGGGGATGGCCACATCACAATCCCTTCTCCTCCATTCTCCTCTTGGGATCTTGAGCACACACCCACAGGTGCCTGGCATGAGTTTTAAGCCACCAGATCCGGGACTCGAACCACTGTCGACTACATGGAAGTTTAGTGACATAGCCATTATGCCAACTGCTGGTCCCTTTAAAAAAAAATTTTTTTTTTTTTTTTTTGAGGGAGTGATTTTTGCTATAGGGCGCGTGCGCTCCCCACACAGAGACAGAAACAGAAAGCGAGAAATCACCCCCCAGGGGGGATGGCCATGCTGCAATCCCTTCTCCTCCATTGTCCTCTTGGGATCTTGGGCACGCATGCACACGCGCCCGGCATGAGTTTTAAGCCAGGTTCCCCCCCCTCTTTTTTTTTAAATAACACATGAGTATATATTGAAATCTGCCAAAAATATATTTTCTAATACTGGCGTTCACTGACATTCCCGTATGCTTATATGCATTAGCAGAACTTGAATCCATTGCTCCCATCACATGAATGAATTTTACTTTCTCATTCTTGTATCAAATACTAAATTACCTCTCTTTATACATATAATTATCATTTTAGTACAATGATCGGAAATTAAAGATTAACACACACGAAAGCAGTTTCAAGGCACATGGTTTTATCTTTTGTCATTAACCCGTGCTTGAAGTTAGCAGGGCTTTTTAAAACTAGTACTTCAAGCACTTCATTGACTCACACTTAAATTAGTGCCTAGGTTCCCCCATCAGCCAGTTCATTTTAACCTTGACTTCCCACAGCTGTACTGCTTTTACTCAGTCCAAAAAAACTCTGATTCCACCCTTTCTGCCTCTTCTGAGGCAATAGAAGGGAGGAAAAACAAAACCCATTCCTTTAAGAAAGATTCCGCCTCCTCTCTTAAAAGCAAACGCCTAATGGTAATTGTGGAGTCTCTGCAAGTCACACACTTTACTACTCAGCATTGGGAGAAGCTGCTGCCGCTGCTGCCTGCTGCTGCTGGTTGGAGGCTGCAGTGGGTTTCTGTGCAGCACTGCAGATTCCACACCTGGAGAACCGGCGACTCAGGCACCCACGTTTCCTGCTCTGGACACAAGGAAGCCTTGGATCTTTAGCGGGTAAGCAGATCTATCCATTTTGTCCAGAAATCATGGAAAAGGGAATGCTCATGGAAAAGACTCTTCACTAGACATGCTTAAAATGTATTATGTTAATTTGTCTTCCTTTGGTGGTGGTAGGCTCTAGATTTGTGGCTGGCAAATGCCTTGCAGACTATTATCTGATATCTGCCTTTAACATAGTTCTTCTTCTGCTGTTCCTAAAAAAGCAAACCTTGATGCATACAAAGCTTTTTTTTTTTTTTTTTTGTTTTTTAAATCCAAAAAAACCCCAACCACA
>NW_006198558.1:517589-519095 GCF_000334495.1 Tupaia belangeri chinensis | reverse complement strand
TTTTTTTTTTTTTTGCTTTTAAAATGCAAGAAACCACCCAGCCACTCCCAATATCTCTCTCAAATACTGCAGCTATTTTTAAATGCCAAATAAAACGATGGCTGAGCATTTTCTAAATATTGTTTTCTCCCCAAAGCTCGGAAGTCTTCCCCCTGATTCTTTAGGAGTATTTAAAAATAATAAGGCATGGTTCGATTTTGAGTAAATGGGAGATGGTGGTAGACTAAAATTTCTAAAGCCTTAGTCCAGCGCAGAGAGAAAATGAGGATAAATGAATCACAGTTTGTGCCAACACAGGATTCATTTTCCACACTTCACATGTGGGAAGAGGAAACTACATTTTAATTAGCACATTTTTAAGGAAGAGGGAGGGGATGAAGATGAGGGGGATGGCATGAGATATTTGAGGGGGCAGAGTCTGCAGATGAGGAAGGAAATGAAGCGGACTGTTGCTAGTGCTTCGGCAAGACAGGAGATAAGGGTGGGGAATGAAGTTTGTTGTGTGTGTTCGGGTGGGGTTGGCCCTAGGGACCATGAATAACTGGAATGGCGCTCGGAGGGGTGTGCTGGCGGGTGGATTCAAGCAGGGAGAGGACATGTGTGTGGGAGGGATGTCTAAATCGTGGGTGGCAGAGAGAAGCGTGCGCCGCTGGGAGGTCTATTTCGAGAACAGGCTGGGGTGAGAAACGTCTGGGCGGCGGGAGTAGGCGGCCCAGTGTCACCTGTGGATGGATCCACAGCTCTGCAATTGCGGGTCGCAAAGTTTGCTCAGCCGGGGATTCGCTTTGGAGGCTGCTGGCGGTGCCTCCACTTTCACCTCCAAGAGGTCAGCTCTCATTAGGTTAAGAAGCCAAGGGCCAAAGCGGAGTAAAGATCGGTTCAAATAGGGCAGAATTAAGAACCTGCCCTGACATGCGGTGGAGGGAAGTGGGGGAAGAAGGCACCCCAAAGGCAACAGTGTCGAGACGAAAACCTAGACCTTTCCTATAGGGGTTGTGCGGCGGTCGAACCTCAGCAGTGGCCTCCCCCTGAAGTCCCAGCAGCCAGTGTGGGCAGCAGTGGCTGGCTCCGAAAGCGGCAGCTCCGCCTCGGGAGTGGGGAGCTTGTTCAGGATAGGGCGGGAGACATTTCCGAGGCGCCCCTCCTCCCCCTCGTGGTTGGATTTCCGTCGGGGTCGTTTCCCCTCTGGCCCTTAGGGGACGCCGCAGATCCGAGCTGCGTACCCAGAGGGGGACGCTGGAGGGGCGCCAGGCAGCCGACGTGCACCAGACCCGCTGCCCGCAAGGCCTGAAGGCTCCTACAGCTCGGCCTCACAGTTGCGGAGCCTGCGGACGATGAGGGGGCCGCAGGGGGCGGAGCCAGGGCGCTCGAGGGGCGCTTGGGGCGGGGCCAGGAAGAAGCAGGGGCGGGGCGGGGCCAGGAGGAACGAGGGGCCGCGAGGGGCGGGGCCTTGAGGAGGCTGGCTCTGGATGTCGGGGCCCGAAGGGCGGGGCCGGGGGCGCTCGG
>NW_006198558.1:492543-500170 GCF_000334495.1 Tupaia belangeri chinensis | reverse complement strand
GAGGCCGGCCGGGCCGCGGGCCGCCAGCCCGTAACGGTCGCGGGGGTGAGGGGCGGGAGGGAAGGAGGGGGGTTTAAATTATATTTTTTAAAACGGAGAGCGAGAGCTGGAGGCATCAGCAAGCCAGGTGTCGCTGCTTCCTGCCGCACAGGGCTCGGTGTCCTGGTCCCTCCCTCCCCACACCCCTCCCCTTCTGCCCTCCCTCTGGAGCCGTGCGGCGCTTAAGAAGCTGCGGCGGCGGCGGAGGAGCGGGCGGCCGCGCAGCCCGGCCGCTGCGGAGAAGGAGGGAGGGAAGCACAAAGCCGGCGCGCGCTGCGAGGTAATCCTGAAGGGAGCGGAGGCGCCGTCCTGCCGCCCCTCCTCCCGGCCAGGGCACGGGCTCCCGCTCGGGGCTGCTGCGGGGACCCTCCGGGGGGTCGCGCGGGGCGAGGGGACTCCCTATTGGCTGTCCTCGCGGCCTCAGGTGAACCCCTCTCCTGGGCGGGAATGGGAGCCTCTGGTGGACCGAGGCGACGTACCCGAGGGGGCGCGTGCAGGGGCGACCGTGCGCGGTCTCCCGGAGCCGGGGAGCGGGCCCGAATCTCCCGACCCTCCCCGGCTTGCTCTGGCTTCCCCCGGGAGGGCGGGGATCCCTGAAATCAAATGCTGGAAGAAACCTCGGGGATTTCGGGACCTTGAGCCCTGAAGGTGCGCTGCAGGAGGCTGGGAGGTTCCCGCGCTTGGAAGCGGTGGAGGAAAGAGAGGGAGTGTTGGTTTCTTTAGTTTTGTTTATCCCCTCATTTATAAAAACTTACATTGCACGTTGGAAGTGTCTAACCACCTTTCTCCTCCAATCCGCACCTCCCAGACCCCCAACAACGACAACACACACACAGACATACACACATACCATCCCTACAAACGTACACGTTAGGTTGCGCTTCCTGCCTTGGGTGACAAGCAGATTGGCAGCGGGTCTGATTTGCTGGTGTTTGGGGCACGTCCAGCGTCTTTGGAGGTATGCTGTTAAAGCTGAGGCAGGACCAAGGTAGAATAAGCTGGGCCTCTATTAAAATGGCAAGAATGGCCTCAGGTGAACTTTTTTGTTGCCGAGATTTAATTGCAAGTAGCTACCTGTTTAAATGAGAGCGCAAGGAAAACCACTAATTTTCTTGGCACTTGTTCTCTGTGGCAATTGACCTGCCAGAGTAGTATGGAATTTAACTCAGCCAAAAAGCATTGAGTGAGGATTACGTGCAGGATTGGTGAAGGAATTGATAAGATTCGGGGCGTTGGAACCAGCTACAAAACCTGTGTGCATGTTTATACTAAATTTTGCGACATTTTAAATTCAGCAGTGTGAAATGGTTGCTTTTCTTAGAATGGATTTTATCTACATGGTGCCCCGGTACATTGCATTTTGGTTTGAGACTTCTAAGTGAGAGCATTGTATAGGAGAATAAAATAAGAATAGATGTAATTTTGTTTTGAATTTAAGATACTTGACTACAAAAGAGATTTGTATAACTGAGGTATGAGACTAATAAGTTTAAGTTATTTTTAGCATTTAACTTACATTGAACATTTGTAGGTTTTATTATTTTTAAGTTAAGGTTTGTTTCTTTTTTTTAAATAAACCTGTTTTTTAAAATTATTTATTTATTTTTACTCGTTCATTCATTTTGATTTGACCAGAGAGAGACACAGAGAGAAAGAGAAGGAAAGTGAGAAAGCAAGCCACCAGGTCTGGGGCTCAAACCGTGGTCAGCCATGTGGGAGTGTCCAGCATCTTAACCACCACGCCACCTGATGGTCCCTAAGGTTTGTTTCTTGAAAGAGAAACAGGTATCTCTCTCAGAGTCTTGCCACACCTCAATCCTCCCGGCAGCCAGCTAGCCAGCCAGGATCACAGGCAGGAATCCCAGTGTGTTTAGGTGAACCCGGGATCTGAACTGGGGTCTCCCATGTAGCTCCAGTACCACACAGCAGTGCCCAACTGCTTGGTTGTGGTGGCTGGGCCATATAAAGTTTGTAATGTAAGTCTCCCTTGCTTTGTATTTGCACTATAACTTGTTTTCCATTGCTAAAACTGAGCAGATTAACTTTACAGAGGGAGAACCAGAAAACAAATGGCCACTTTTGCTACATTTAGCTTTTCCACTTTGGAAAGAATTCAATCTGTGCTCTTTTTTTCTTTATCGTATTTATTTATTTAATGAGAGGGAGAGACAGATACCGCTGACAGGGTCAGCCTTGCAGGCTTATGTGGCTTTCCATGTTCAAGTGGACCTGGGATCTGAATCTGGGTCTCCCATGTAGCTCTTGTAGTGCACAGCGGTGCTCTACTGCCTGGGCCACTGTGGCCAGGCCTGCACTAACTTGCTAACTCTTAAACGTGATAAAAAATGTTAGCATTTTGGTAATAGTTGTTTTGAAAGAAAAAAAATGGTGGCCAAATGATAGTGCAGGGTAAAACTTGATGTTCTAAGAGGCTGACCCATGTGGGACGGTTCTGGGTTTGCATTCCCATTAGTAAATTGCACACATGCGTGGCTCTGATCTGTGGCTAGCAGAAGCTGGGGGGGTGGGTGGTTCACAGCATCAAGACCTTGTTGGGGTTTGCTGTGTCTCCGTCTCTTCTCAATCATGGAAGAAATAAATTTAAAAAGAAAAAAAAAGTGGTATGCCTATTTTGAATGTTAAAAATAATAGGAGTTCTTGAGATAGCTGGTTATGAGACTAATTATATTCCAGCTTTTTACATATATGTGATAAACAGACTGTAGGTGTTGTGGAGGTTACGGTGGCTGGATCCCACATGGCTTACTGTGGTTCAAGTCCTGGACCCAGCAGCTTGAAAATCACACCTGACCTGTGTGCACACATGGCTAAATTCTTGAGACTAGAGATGGGATTGCAGTGTGGCCTTACCCTTGTGGTGTGATTTCTCACTTTTCCTCCTTCTCTGACCATTGCACATCCTCTGTGGCAAAAACCTTTAAAAAAAAAATGAAAGAAAAATATTAACATTTGACATTATTACACAGGTTATACGACATATGGGAAATATTTATTTTAGATGATAGAAGGATTATATTTTCAGAATGTAAGTTTTAACCATTGACTGAAAAGTGAATGATAAAATTGCACCTATTGCTATTTCTAATGCCTTTTTTCAATAATGTTATGCTGGGGTAATTGGTGAGTTTCTGCTCAGTAACGTTTAAAGTGTGGATTTGGTCTTTGTAAGAATGTCTTTTGAGACTAAGAGCACATGCTGTCAGTCACACTCTACCCCCTACTCGCAGTCCTAAAACAGGTACAGTGTGGTGTCCAGGTTTTGAGGTTGTGAGGCTTCTCAAAGGATGCCGATCATGTTGGCGTGCTTTTGTCACGTGTAAGCCTCCAGGTGGGTAACTGGTTAATCTCGCCTGTCTCCAAGCAGTTGGACAGGAGTACCAGGCAGCATGTATGTATGTGAGTACTTCAACAACTTTGTGGAAAATGGTATCACCATAAGAATTTCTTTTGATGCATAAAATTTTGAGCTTTTTTATAATATGCACTTTCTGTGAGCTTTTTGAAGATCCATTGTATGTTATCAGGGTATTAAAAGCTTTTCTGTTGAGGAAAGAAATCACTAAATGGCTTCAAATCCAACTCTAAACAAACGGATCTTGTATTCCTAGAATGTTAGGGAACCTATCATATCTTCAGTAAGTGTTTTATGTTTTTATCGTTATTAGCATATAAAATGAAAGACTGTGTCTTTTTACCATGAGGTGGTATATGCTACCCAGCATTTGAAGAGTCAGCATTTTGTTTTTAAAAAGAATGATTTATTTAATCCCAATTATTATTATTATTTAATTTTACCAGATAGAGACAGAGAAAGGAAAAATGAGAAAGCAAGCCTCCAGGTTCGGGACTCAAACTGCCGTCGGTCATGTGGAAATCGAGTGCCTTTAACCACCACGCCACATACCGCACCCCCCCAACCACCTTTTTTTTTTGAGAGAGAAATTTTTCCTTAGGATGTGTGCACTCGCCTGAGAGAGACAGCAGAAAGCGAGAAATCATCCCTGGAGGGGATGACCACACCACAATCCCGTCTCCATTTTCCTCTTGAGATTTTGAGTATGCATTCATATGTGCCTAGTGTGAGTTTTTTAGGCCACTGATCCGGAAAAACTCCTACGGTCCACTCTACAGGAGTCTAGCAAGGTAACCATTAGGCCATTTGCTGGTCTGGCTGTTTCTGAATCCAGAGTGTGGCTTAATTGTGCTATTTCACTCATGATAATCTGGTAATCATTGCAAATAATTGAAAGGTCTTCACAGTATTCCGGAGACTACTGGGTGCTCCTGTTTTGTTTAGCCACACCCTCTTGTATTAATACCACCAACAGGTAGTATTTAAATCTGAAGGGTGTTCATTAATCTGCATTAAGTAGAGTCACCTTTTGACTTTGAAAGAGCATTCTTTTTTGATACACACAATATATGTGTAGCTTCGTTGCCAGAGTTGGGCCAGAGTATGTTGTTTTTTTTTAATTACAGAAGATATTAAAGTTTTTTATTTTTATTTTTAAGTTTGTGTACAGCTCCAGAGTTGTCCGTAAACACTAATGCCTGTTGGAGAATCTGGATTGCACTAGATCAGTAGGCCTGATTTTCTTCTGATGACCAATACCATATCAACTTGAGATAGGTTTTAACTTTTTTTTTTTTCCTAAATACCACCCGAGTTGCCTCCTAAAACTAACATAAACAAAAAGATGTAACTTATGGCTTATGCTTGATCACTCACATTCTTCAAGGAATTGTGTTGGCGCTTTTACCAGTGTAATTGATGTCAGCGGAATTAATTATAACCTACATTAGGAGCTACTTTAATGTTTAGAATTATTATAGATAGATGATATATCTTTTGTTGACAGTTTCTTGAAATGTGATGATAGAAAAAAATGTTTAAACAAGCATACATGTAATTTAGAAAGTGTAAGCTGTAGTGAATATACAGGTTACTAATCTGTTTCTCACACTATATTAAAACTTTTTTTGCTGTAATCAGTATTTGGTGCTGTTTTGATTTCTTTGAAAATATTTATTTAGGGTTTGAGTAGAAAAAGCTTTAAATATCTAATCAAGAGTGCTATCCTTTTTAAGCATAGACCTATTTGAAATTATTCAAACCCAATTTGGAATTAATTGAAGTCTTAGACTATGTCATGCTATTGAAATTAAAAATGAGTATCTCACTTTTTTCTGTCATGTCTTCAAAGTAAATACTTTATCGTTTGAATTTGGGATCCATGCCAGAGTATTTTTTTTTTTTGAGGTTTTTGTTATATGGTACTCACCAGAGAGACAGAAAGCAAGAAATCACCCCCCCCTCTCAAGGGGAATGGCCACCCCACAGCCCCTTCTCTATTCTCCTCTTAGGATTTTGGGCACGCACGCACCAGGCATGGTTTTTCAGCTGCCTGGTCTGGGGCTCAAACTGCGGTCAACTACATGGGAGTCTAGCTATGTAACCATTACAGCATCTGCTGGTCCCCATGCCAGAGTATTAACAGGTAAGATTGTTATCTTTTGAATCCTGCCAGAGGTTAAATTATCTTGGCCAAAAGTCCAAACAGTTTCAATTTTTATTGTAATGAGTTGTATATGTTTATAGTCATCTCTTAAAATTGTTTAATTAACTATGTCTTGAAAAGTAAATTTTACTTTTTCTCTACTAATAGCTTATTGTGCGTGTGTGTGTGTTTGTGTAACCATACTACGTGCGAGAGTCTCTTTCAGGTAAAATTAAAAATTATTCACTTGATATTCAGGCAGTAATTATTTAGTGAGTACCGGACCTGGCAGGTAGCATGGTGGTTGAGGCACTGAACTTCCACATGTCCGACTGTGGTTCAAGTCCCGGACCTGGCGACTTGCTTTCTCATTTTCCTTTTCTCTTTCCATCTCTCTCTGGTGAGCACACATACCCTATAGCAAATGAAAAATAATAATGTTAAATCAAATTAAATAAATCTTTAAAAGAAGGAAAAAAATGATAAATAATGAACAAAATATTTGTTGAGTACCAACAGAGCAACCGTGGTTTTTGGTCTTTTTGTTACCTGTTTCGTGTGTGAATTAATAATGGATATGTCTCAAAATAAAGTGCAAAATTAATTGCCTCGTTGAAAACATACTGGAATGTTAAGCGAGTACTTTTTAACCCTAAAGCCTTAGATGGTAGCAGAGATAATGAGAATCAGAGTCTCTTGTTTCTTAAAGCTATTTTGAGTTGAGTATCTTTTAAAAGCTTCATTAGTGATCTCTGTCAGGCTTCTAGGACATTACTTACCCCACTGAAGGAACAATTTAGTGAAGAATATCCTAGAGACCTTAAAGAATGAATCTGGTGCTCAGAATTGTCTAGCATAATCCAAGCAGTAGGATGATCACCAAAAGGGATACAATGGCTGAAACCTATCTTTGATTTTAAAAATCTTACTGCCCTAACTTTGCTTCTTAAGAAAATAGTACAGACTAGTTTTAACTAGTTAACAATAAACTATTCTTTAAGACTCAGGACTAGCAGTTGGCGTAATGGCCATGTCGCTGGACTCCCATGTAGTCGACCGTGGTTCGAGTCCCAGACCTGGTGACTTAAACTCAGGCCAAGCGTGTGTTGCGTGTGTGCCCAAGATCCCGAGAGGAGAATGGAGGAGAAGGGATTGCAACGTGACCATTGCCCCTGGGGGGGAGTGATTTCTTGCTTTCTGTCTCTCTGTCTGTCTCTGTGTGGCGAGCACACATGCCCTATAACAAAAACCTCTCCAAAAATAAAAATAAAAAAATAACTCATAGGTTTTGCTACATGGCTATATCTTTATAATAAGGTTAGATCTAAATTTACCCTTTTCCTGATGCCATACTGATATGTATCACCAATGTATTTGTTACATTTACTGTTCTTGTTTAATGTTAGCTTCAGTTAAAGCATAGTTAGAAATGATAAAACTTGCTGATAATAGATGAACTTTGTTTTGTTTAAAATTCCCCAGAACTGGCCTTTAAGATACTGGTGTATAAGCAGTACATTAACTAATGTTTAAGATTGCTAGCTCTTCAGACAATGCTATAGTTTGATCCTAGAGTTATAAAACTTTTTTTTTTTTTCTGAAGTGGACATGTATATGAAATCTGTAGGATAAAAAATTTCCCACAGCTAGTCAGGGGTACATATCTGAGAATTTTAAAGGATAGTAACATTAGTTATTAAAACTAATGTCTCAGGGGCCAGCAGGTGGTGTGGTCATTAAGGCACTAGACTTCCACATTGCCGACCATGCTTTGAGTCCTGGACCACAGCTTAAAACTCATGCCTGGTGGGAACCAGCAGTTAGCGTAATGGCTATGTCGCTGGATTCCCACGTAGTCGACCGCGGTTCGTGTCCCGGACCCGGTGGCTTAAAACTCACGCCGGGCGCGTGTGCGTGCGTGCCCAAGATCCCGAGAGGAGAATGGAGGAGAAGGGATTGCGGCGTGACCATCCCCCCTGGGGGGTGATTTCTCGCTTTCTGTCTCTATGTCTCTCTCTGTCTGTCTGGCGAGCGCACGCGCCCTACAGTGAAAATCTCTCCAAAAAAAA
>NW_006198558.1:486530-491907 GCF_000334495.1 Tupaia belangeri chinensis | reverse complement strand
GGCTGTCTGTGTCTGTCTGGCGAGCATGTGCGCCCTATAGTGAAAACCTCTCAAAAAAAAAAAAAGTATGTGTGTAAAACAAAATAATTTTAAGGCTCACAGTATACATAAAGGCAGGTGGATATTAAGGCAAACAGTGGATTAAGCAAGACCAAAATCTAACTCCAGGCCCATGACCTGAAAACATGGTACATGTGTCCATGCCCCAGATCCTGGTCAGCTGGACAGGAGAAAGGGGATGGTGGCATGTCCGAGCTCCATGGAGGTGTTTCTTTCTCTCCCTCTCTCTCATATGAATGTGATTCACTCTATCATAAAATTAAAAAAAAAAAAAACACTATAAGTAACGTGCATGAGATTGTTATTTTGTTCTTTTAGGTAAATCTCATTCCCTTTTAAATTTATTCTTGTTATTTCTTATCACCTGCCCCTCCCCAAGTTCTCACCTCCTGGATGAAAGGGGAAAGGACAGTGCAGGTGTGAGTGACTGAGACTGTCTCATCAGTGCCTCTGACTGTTTCTTGGTTACTTGCTTGGACAGCTGGAATTCCAGCTATGTAGAAAGCAATCAAACTGGAGAAGTGCTGAGTTGTTCAGTATCTCGGGGACTTGGTATATATCTTTAATTTGTCACCATCAGCAATGTTTCTGTGAAATTCTTCTGCAGTGGCTCAGCTCATCCTGTGTAAGGATAGCATTTCCTTTTTCCTTTTCCATACAATGTTCTCATCCTGTCATCTTTTTTTTTTTTTTTAAGTTTTTGTTTTGTTTTGTTTTGCCATAGGGCATATGTGTGTGTACCAAAGAGGAAGAGAAAAAGAGAGCTCCCCCTATCCCCCACCCCTAGTCTCAGAGGGGATGGCCATGATGCAGTCCCTTTTCCTCCCTTCTCTCAGGCTTTTTGGACATGCACACATGCACCTGGCATGATTTTTTCAAGTCATTTAATCCAAGACTCGAACCGTGGTCGGCTATGTGGAGAAGATAAGTAGGCTTACTTGGTATGTCTATGGAAGTATGTTTTGGGCTCAAGACCTTCCCAGCGATGCTTAAGAACACTCTGCTTTGAATCTTTCAGAAATTAGAACCAGCAACTGTTAGCTGCATTGTCACTTTTACCCTCATTTGTCTTAGTACATGAGATAAGTCAGGTTTATGAGAGCTGAGGAAACGAGTGGAGAAGAGCCAGCCATGGTCAGAGCTCACGTGGAATAATGAAGCCGGAAAGTGCCTTGGGTGAGTGGAGTGTTTCACTGCGGCTCAGGATGAGGGCACAGACCCAGGTGGAGAGGGGCAAGAGATAGGCAATAAAGGTGATACGTTGTGCTCATTTCCACTCTCAGCTTTTTTTCTTTTTTTTAACTTTAAAACTACATCCTTACCTTGATTTTCTTTTATGCCTTTTCCTGTCGGGTCTGAGTTCTGTCTTCCCTATGGAAAGGAAGACTTTTGTAAGGCAGTTCTTATCTAATTGCTGAAAAGTTTAGCTCTCAACCTGAGAGTACAGTAAAAGTATTTTTTTTACATCTCTTTCTAAAACTGTCTGCTTTTATTTAAAAATTTATTCAAAGAAAATGGCTCTGAAATATAAATGTGAGAAACTTATCTACCACCTAATAGTTGGTAGTCATTATGTCTTATAGTGAAATACATGTCACTAGTGAATCAAAAATTCATTAAAAAAGGAACCAGCAGGTGGCGTGGTGGTTGAGGTGCTAGACTCTTATATGGCCAACTATGGTTCGAATCCTGGACCTGGTGGCTTTTTCCTCACTTTTCTCCTCTCTCTCTCTCTCTCTGGTCAATTAAAATAATAACAATAAATAAAATTATTTTTTTAAAAAGGTTTTTGCTGTAGGGCGCTTGTGGTTGCCGAAGAGACAGAGACAGAGGGACAGAAAGTGAGAAATCGCCCCCTGGAGGGAAGGCTACATCGCAGTCTCTTCTCCATTTTCCTCTCAGGATTTTGGGCATGCACATACATGGGCATCAGTTTTAAGACACCAGGCCCAGGACTTGAACTGTGGTCAACTACATGGGAGTCCAGTGATACTCCCATCTGCTGGTCCCAGTAAATAAATCTCTAAAAACGATTAAAAACACTTTTTTGTTGTTTTGTTTTTCAAAACTAGATCTGCAGTGATTTATTTTTTCCCTGAAATTTTGTTGTAGGGCGCATGTGCTCACTGGTGAGATAGAGACAGAGAGATAGAAGGTAAGAAATCACACCCCGGGAGAACAGCCATGCCTCAATCCCTTCTCCATTCTCGCAGGATTTTTGGGTACACACACATATACACACATGCCCAGTGTGAGTTTCAAGCCATTGGATCTGGGACTCGAGCCATGGTTGGCCACATAAGAGTCCAGTGCCAGTGCCTTAACTACTACACCACCTGCTGGCCCCAGATCTACAGTGAGTTTTTGTATTAGAATGTTTGATTCTTTTTAAGTGGGTATCAAAAATTAAAAATATGGAAAATGATAAATCTTTCATCTGTCCAAGTGAATGTTGATAATGATAAAATCATAGCTCTTTAAGCACTTTGCTGTCGCTGAGTTCGCTAATGAAATACGCAGTAGACAAGGATCTGGTCACTGGCCATTGAAAGGGTGTCACCGCTAGGGCATCATGGAATAGCGAAGGGAGCATTTTATGCCTAAATGAGAACAGAGTGATTGCTTTACCAAGCAAAGGCTCTCAGAAGACTTCATAATCACTTGAGTTAGGTGAATTTATATTGTGTTTGATGTCTTAAAATCTAAACTTCCATGGGCTCTTTTAAAGTGTCTAGCTTGACCCACCAGCATTAGAGAAGTGCATTTCTGGAGGGATTGTGACTCCCAGTTAAATGCTTTGAAGAGAGAATCCGGTTTTGAGCACACCTGAATGTCAGAACAGGCTTTTGTGGAACTTGTTTAATTTGGGCTCAAAGGGAAGAGTGCCATCTACTGAATGACCAGCCTCAAGTTGAGCAGCCCCTAAGTTTTCTTTACAGAACCCTCAGCCTGGAGAAATCAAGCCCAGCTTTTTTGGGGGCTTGGCAGGATCTTAGTACCAAGTGGAATTGTTGCCTGTGTAATTTTAATTATGCTTACCAGCAGGAGACCTTCACCTGATGAAGAGCCAACTCAGCACTTGTTGGAATGCATGGGAAAGGAGAAACCTTAAGAAGTTATTGGTACTTATATTAAAAAACAGTCTAGCAACAGTGATAGTATTATTGGGGCATCTTTCATTAATATGTCTGGTTAGTGATGGCTCCTGCAGGAAATAATGCTTGAACTTAAAATCAGCAAAAAAAAAAAATCATTTGCCTTATTTGAGGTGAGGGTTTAAGAATGGTTGAATACTTTGATTTCCCCCCCCTCTGCCCTTTTTCTTTTTCTCAATTTAAAACAGTAATTCTTACTTGAGCAAATTCAGTTTCAAATGGATTTTGTTGTCTTGATATATGTTAGTAGTCTCCTGTTTGTTTTCATTTTCTGTTTTCCAGAAACTGCCTGTGATAGTAGCCATGGGTAGAACTGGAGGTAGTAGAACCAGTTATAAGTCACTGGAGGTTTAAGGTACCTGGAATAGGACTACTGGAGCCAGATAGAAAGGAACTTTGTTGATAAGAATTGAAAGGAAGCTTCAAAATTGTTACTATAAAAATATCCTCGGGCCGTGAAGGCAGCTGGATCCTCTGTGGCCAACTGCACAGTCTGAGTTTGGACCCAGTGGCCTTGAAAGCACACTGGGTGCATATGCATATGTCCAAAACCCCAAAAGGAGAAATAGAGAAGGGGTCAGGGTATGACCATCCCCTATGTTGGGGTGAGGAGTTGCCCAGTCTGTTTTTTAAGCCACTAGGTCAGGGATTCAAACCATGCCATTGGCCATATGAGATCCAGCCACTTTAGCCACCACATCACCTGGCTGGCCCTGTTCTTTTCTTTTCTTTTTTTTTTTTTTTTAAATGATTGTGCTCTCACGTGACGGTGAGAGAGAGTATTGGAGGGGTGAGGAGCACCCTCTACAGGGTCTAGTCACACCACAATCTCCTTCCTCGAGTCGAGTCCTCTAGGCCAACAAATCTTGGACACTCACATGCCTGGTATGTTTCAGGCCAACTGGTTGGGGATTCGAACTGTGCTTGCCATGTGAGAGCTGTCTTCCCTTGAGCAGCATATTACCATTGCATTATGGAGCCAGCCCTGTGTTATTATTTATTTTATTATTATTATTATTATTATTATTTAGAGATTTTTGCTATAGGGTATGTGTGCTTGGTGGAGAGACAGAAAAAGAAAGTGAGAAATCATCCTTTGGGGGAGTGGCTATGCTGCAAATCTTTCTCCTCCATCTTCCTTCTGGGATTTTGGGCATGCACACACATGTACCCAGCGTGAGTTTCAAGCCTCTGGTCTGCCGAACCGCGGTAGGCCATGTGGGAGTCCACCACCTTAAGCACTAACTCCTGTGCTATGTATTTTAAACCCAATCATTGTATTAGGGCTTCTAGCTCTTTCCCCCTCACACGTAAGGGAATTATCCTTTACCTTATACCTTCCAGAAAAACTCATTTGGAAATACACAGTTTCTCAGGATTCTGGCGCTTTTGTCAAACACAGGGAAGATCAGCAATTCAGATAACAGTACAAAATATGTTGCTTGCCAGTGTATGATTAATACCAAATGACAGAAAAAGAAAATAAATGCGGTAGGTCACCTGATCAAGAAAAGAGCACCGTAGATGGTATATGGTCCCAAAAACATCTCCTCAGGGAAGATGACCAAGGATGGGCCTTGAAGGGCAGGTCAGTATTTCTGTAGGTGGAGAGGATAGAAATAGTGTTGGCCAGAAATTACTGTCCATGAAAATGACAGTTATTTTTCTGTAGCATGATGGGCAATAACTTATTACTGAGGTTCACAGTTTCTTCCCACTCTAAGACGCATGGAGGCTGCAGCATGTGCTTTATCTGTAGCAGTGCCAAGACTCCCCTCTCTAGAAGGTATGTCAGAATATGGCAGGGGTGGAGACGGGAGAAGGTGGTAATGTGTTCCGAATCATGTAGATTTTTGTCAGTGCTCCATCCACCCTGCATTGAAAATGGTGAGTTCCTAGGAACCTCCTTATACTGCTGTTTTGAAGCTAATACTCAGGAAAGTTGGTATTAACCAAAAATATTTAGCGATCCTCATCACTCCCAACATTCAACATTCTTTTTGGGAAAAGGTGTACATTAAAAAGAAATTTTTGTTTTTTTTTGTAGAGAGAGATTTTTGCTATAGGGTGCACATGTTCACTGAGAGACAGAGACAGAAAGCAAGAAATGACCCCCCAGGGGGAGGGCCATGCCACAATCCCTTCTCTTCCATTCTCCTCTC
>NW_006198558.1:462798-486404 GCF_000334495.1 Tupaia belangeri chinensis | reverse complement strand
TTGGTGTTTCCTAAAATTTTTTTTTTGGGGTTTTTTTTTTTTTTTTTTTTGGCCTTAGGGTGTGTGGGTTGATTGGAGAGAGAGAGACAGACAGTAAGAGGGAAAGTGAGAAATCACCCCCTGGGGTGGGGGATGGCCATGCCACAATTCCCTTTACTCCATTCTCCTCCCGGGATCTTGGGCATGCACGTACATGAGCCTGATGTGAGTTTCAAGCCACCGGATCCTGGACTGGAACTGTGGTCAGCCAGGTACAAGTCCAGTGACCTAACCACCATGCTATCTGCTGACCTCTGGGTACATTTTTTAAAAAGTATTTTTTATTTTTAGCTTTATTTTTAATTTGACCAGAGGGACAGACAGAGAGAAAGAGAGAAAGCAAGCCACTAGGTTTGGTTCTTGAACCACGGTCGGCCATGTGGGAGTCCAGCACCTTTAATCACCATGCCATCTATCAGACCCTTAGTGTACATTTTTTTTAAAAAGCTCTGTTTTATGTCCATCATTTATGTACTGAATGCTAGCCCGTAGTTCTGTTGATATGTCTGTTAACTTCTAAATCTAATTGATGTGAGATGGATAGAGTAGTTGACAGAATAAGATGTAAATGATTCTACTTAAAATTTTTGTAAAATAACATTGTCTGCTTTCAGATTGTAGTGGATTTGTTCCAAAATGTTGGAATTCTATACCTCAGACTTTGTCATGTTATTGCTTATCTTGAAAAAGACTTAGTGTAACCAAGACATTTTGAGTAAGTAATTCACTTTTACTTTAGTTTTCTTACAATGTATATAAAAATGTGAGGGATTAAGATTTTTTTTTTTTTAAAGAGAGATTTTTGCTCTAGTACTCGTGTGCTCACCAGAGAGACAGAAAGCAAGAAATCGCCCCCTGGGGAGGATGGCCATGCCACAGTCCCTTCTCCATTCTCCTCTTGAGATTTTGGGCATACACACATATGTGCCCGGCCTGAATTTCAAGCCACTGGGTACGGGACTTGAACTGCAGTCAGCTATGTGGGAGTCTAGCTGTGCCATCTGCTGGTCCCAAGATAGATCATCTTTTTAAAAACATAATTATTTAATTTTATTTATTATTTAAAAATTTGCTCTAGGGCATGTGTGCTGTGTCCCACCAAGAGAGAAACAAAAAAAAAAAAAAAAAAAAAAAAAAGTGAGAAAGCAAGCTGCCAGGTCTGGGACTGAAACCATGGTCGGCCATGTGGGAGTCCAGTGCCTTAACCACCACATTACCTGCTGGCCTTGAGATCACCTTACAGTTTATTTTGGCTAAAAGATATTATTATTATACTTCCAAAGAAGATGAATTCACCAAATAGTGGTTTTAGTTGGAAAGTGACCAAGAAACCTATGATTGCATTGGGAGAGGAGCTTGGGAATGGGTGTTAATTGAAGATGAAGGCCACAGAACTCTGGGTTCTACATATTTGTGACAGTTGAGAGAAGGACATCATTCCAGGAAATGTCAACTCCCAGAGTTTCAGTTCTTCAGAAACTAAGCGCCCTTGGCAACTGGTAGATCCTTTCCAAAAACAATGAAATGAGCAAGGAGAGCAACTTTTCCTCAAGCAAACTCTAGACATGCTGTGGTATATTTTTTCTAGAAATGGTGCTTTCCACTCCCATCCTGACTTTATTATGTTTGGTAGTATTAGTTCCTCATAAATATTTCTCTGACCTCTTTTTAACTTTTCTTTTTTGGACAGCTTGATGCTTCCTTCTATTTGTTCATTTATTCATTCAACAAATATTTATTGAGTGCTTATTAAGTGCCAGGTCCTGTTCTAAGTGCTGGAAATTAAGCAGAAAGCAAAACAGACCAACCTTCTCTAATGGAGTTTATATTCCTGAGAGTGAATAGAAATAAATAAAGTATATATGTGGTTGGTTGTAGATGTTCCCGAGAAATCAAGAGCAGGGAAGGAAGATCAAAGAAGCATTTTGGAGGTAATTACAAATTTAAATAGAGTGGCCAGGCCAGGTTTTCACTGAGAAGGTAACATGAGCAGGCAGAGGGAACACCAAACCCATAGGTCCTGAGACCCAACCATAACTGGCTTGGATGAAGCAGAGGGAGTGGTAGTGGGAAGCTGCTGGATGACTTGAAACAGGTGTGGCATGATCTGACTTTTTTTTTTTTTAATTTTTGCTGTAGTGCACATGGGCTCACCAGAGAGAGAGAGAGAGGGAGAGGGAGGAAAGTGAGAAAGCGCCATACACAGTGGGGATGGCCATGCCACAATCCCTTCTCCAACATCATCTCAGGGTTTGGGGCACATGTCCACACCTTCCTGGTGTGTTTTTCTAGCTGCCGAGTCCAGGACTCAAACCACGTAATCAGCTATATGGGATTTGGATGCCCCACCACCATGCCACTGGCGAGCTCTGACCTGGGTTTTATAAGGATTATTTGGGCTATCTGAGACTAGACCATAGTGGGCAAGTGTGAATGCAGGGAGACCACTTAGAGGCCAGTGCAATAATCTTGTGAGATATGATGTGTCTGGTAGAGGTGGTCAGACTGAGTTGTATTCTGGATATATTTTGAAGATAAAGCCAACAGGATTTTCTCATTGGAATGTGTGGTGTAGATTAGAGAGAGGAATCAAGATCATCACCGAGATCTTGATCCCAGACCAATCTGTAGTTAGAACAGATAGGGAAAGGGGAGAATAAGAGTATAATTTGATACACATTAAATTTGAAAATGTCTGTTAAATATCTGTGTGGAAGTTATGTGTCAGAATCAATGCATATGAACTTGAGAGTTGTCATTATTTTCCTCTTTTTTTTTAAATGGATATATATATATATAAAATCCCTTTGAAAATTAGAATAAATTTTGCTGTAGTAAGGGTTTGAGGTACTCCTGTATATCTTTATACCATGGTGAGTTTCAATTTTTCTTGTAAAACTTTACATTTTTTTAACTTCTGAGGGTATTTGGTCACACAGAAAAAGCCTTTTTCCTTAGGGATAAAATAATTTGCTTTAAAAAAGGAATTATTTAATTTAATTTTATTTATTTATTAATTCATTTATTTTAATTTGACTAGAGGGAGACAGACACACATAGAGAGGGAAAGTGAGAAGGGAAGCCACCACTTCCAGGACTTGAACTATATTGGTCATGTGGGAGTGTCCAGCACCTTAACCACCATGCAACCTGCTGGCTCCCAATTTGCTTTAAAAAAAAAAATTATTTAACTTTTATTTATTTTTTAACTTGACCAGAGTAGGAGAGAGAGAGAGAAAGAAAGTGAGAAAGCAAGCCGCCAGGCCCAAGACTCGAACTGTGGTCAGCCATGTGGGAGCCCAGCACCTTAACCGCCACACCACCTGCCGGCCCCTCCCCAGTTTGCTTTTAATCAAAACGTGAGCATAAAAATAGTGTTGTTACTGATCTTTTAAAAAGTGTGTGACGGGACCAGCAGTTGGCATAATGGCTATGTTGCTGGACTCCCATGTAGTCGCAGACGCGGTGGCTTAAATTCATGCCAGGTGCATGTGCGTGCGTGCCTAAGAACCCGAGAGGAGAATGGAGGAGAAGGGATTGTGGCGTGGCCATCCCCCCTAGGGGGTGATTTCTCGCTTTCTGTCTCTGTCCTTCTGGCGAGCATGCGCACCCTATAGCAAAAACCTCTCTCAAAAAAAAACAAAAACAAAAAAAGTGTGTGACTATAAAGGAACAAATCTGACCGTTACTTACAGAGTTAACATGGTTAGAAATAGTATTATTATGACCCACAAATTCTCCCAGGTATACATCCAAGAGAATTGGAAACGTGTTTCCACGATAGCCAGAAAGTGGAAATATGTGTGTCAACTGATGAATGAATAAATAAATGTGGTTTATCCATACAGTGGAATATTACTCAGTCATAAAAAGAAAGGAAGTACTGGTACAGATAAACCTTTAAAATATTCTAAGTGAAAATATTAAAGGCCACATGTTGTACGTTCCATTTATATGAAATGTCCAAATTAGGCAAATCTATAGCATCAGAAAGGAGATGAGTGGTTGCCAGGAGCTGGGGGGAGAGGAAATAGACAGTGACAGATTAATGGGCGTTGGGTTTCCTTTTAGGAGGAAGAAAAAGTTATGGTATAGATAGTGGCAATGGTTGCACAATGTTTTGAATATATTAAAAGTCACTGAAATGTGTAATTTAAAAGAGCGCGTTTTGTGGTATATAAATGATATCTCAATAAAAAGATACCAGAAAAAAAGTGTGTGTGTGTGTGTGTGTATGTGGTCATCTGTACAGGAGAACTACCAAGACACCTGATGTCTGAACAGATCTGCTTTTCCAGTAGGAAGTGGTATGAAGCAAGAATGACCACACCCAACCTGGTTTATCTTGGTTTCCATAAAGAGGCTGAGTTAAGATGCTCAGCTCTTTCAGGTACAGATCCGGAGTGGTTTGTGATCCTATGCTTGATAAGTCATGTGTGAGTCTAGTTTTGTAAATACCCAGTTTCATTGGACATGACCTAGATAAACAAAAATGAGGCAGGCCCTGTGGTCATCATTTTTATGGGTTTCACAGAGCAGGAACTGGCTTATAAATACTGGGTCATCTGAAAAGTCATGACACATTTTTGCATAGAAAAACAAAAAACACGTCATGACTTTTCTGATGACTCAATAAGTTTATTAAGTCTTTTTGTTGTTGTTATTGGTTAATTTGAACTTCTCCATGACAGAGAACACAGCACACTCAGTAGGGTGCTGACTCCACCATCCATCCCCAGCCTCAGCCTGCCTTGAATCAGGGCATGTCCAAAAGACCTTAGGGAGTTCTTTGAGCATGAATCTAGATCCTTCCCAAGTGGGTCAGCCTTGCAAAGCATTGTGTTTTATCACTATCCCTCTGTCCAACCCCTTTTGATAGGTCTTAAGTCAATAAAGGTGATCTATTTATTTTCCTTCATAGTTATAATTTAAAAATATGGAGTGACTGCCTGATAGCCTAATGGTTAAGAGAGCCAGATCCCACATGAATGACCATGCAGTTCAAATCCTGGCAGTGGCAGCTTGAAAAACACACTGGATAATTGTGCATGCGTGCCCCAAATCATGATGGGATGGAGAAATGGAGAAGGGATTGTGGCATGACTGTACCCATTTGGGGGTGCTTTCTCCCTCTATCTTCCTGTCTCTGGCAAGTGCATACAATCTGGCAATTAAAAAAATATGGAGGACTCCTTTCTCAATAGTTCTTTTTAGTAAGTTTATTTCTTCCATGAGTGAGAGAGGCAGACATAGAGAGACAGTGCCTTCGACAGAGGCTTGACACTGCAGTCTACCCTTAGCTTCAGCCAGCCCAGGATCCCAGGCATATTCAAGGAGGTCTCCCGACCTGAACTGGGAGCCTTCCCACGTGGGTCAGCCTTGCAGAGCATCATATTTTACTGCTGCTCCAGTGTCTAAGCTTGCAGTTATTTTTGTTAGCCAACTCAAGATGATATTTACCTTCCTAGAAACATTACCCTCAGTGATTTGCCTGTTTAGGAAGTACATGAAAGGATTTTGTTTCGTTTACCTTTTATATACCGTTTACTCCAGTATTATTTCTTTGAGATAGAATTCATGTACCATAAAATTGATCCCCTAATTTCATTTTGACCACACGCACACATTTATACACATCTCACTTATTAAAATGAATACTAATAGAAAACCAAGATGCATATTATTTGAGTAGCTGTCGTATGTATGGTTTAAGATGTTTTTAACATTTTAAGGGAAACCTGTGAACCAGACAAGAGCTGCAGGGGGAAGGTAGACATTTGTGTAACTGACTTTGTTGTAGCAACTGTTGAAAGGAAGTGTAGATGGCACAAAAAGGGGAAGTATTTATCCTGTTGAGGAGAAACAATTTAGGAAGGAAGGTGACATTTAATTTGAGCTTTAAAGGCCCAGTAGGATTTTAAATGTTGGGGGAGGTTAATGAATGATAGGCTAAAACAATAAGATTCTGCAAAACCCTGTGGATCTGTGGGATGGAGGTGATGGGAGAGGAAGTAGGAATCTTGAGGTTGAAAGCACCAGACCATGAGGCTTTAGGCACAGCTTTAAGAAATTAAGATGTTGGGAGTCGGCAGGTGGTGTGGTGGTTAAGGGCACTGGAGTACCCACATGACTGACCATAGTTCAAGTCCTGGACCTGGCAGCTTGCTTTCTCACTTTCCCTCTCTCTCTCTCTGACCCTCTCTACTCAAATTAAAATGAATTACAATAGTTCTTTTTTTTAAAAAAAAAAAAAAAAAGAAAGAAAGAAATTAAGATGTTGGGACCAGCAGATGGTGTAATGGTTACATTGCTGGACTCCCATGTACCGATCATGTCCCTGGTTCGAGTCCTGGAGCCAGTGGCTTAAAACTCATGCCAGGTGCTTGTACATGCATGCCCAAAATCCCAAGAGGAGAATGGAAGAGAAGGGATTGCAGTATGGCCATCCTTCCCTGAGGAGTGATTTGTCACTTTCTGTCTCTGTGTCTCTGGCTGAGCGCATGTGCCCCATAGCAAAAATCTCTTGAAAAAGAAAGAAAAAGAAATTAAGATGTTGTTCTGTGGCACCCATTTTACCTGATGAGCATAATCAAATGTGTTTGAGATTTGGTGGTGTGAGATTTGGCGGTGTGAGGAGTGGGACAGTTTGTTAGCAAAGAGACAAGTTAGATATTTAGAGAAAAGCAAATGGACGAAGATAGTAACTTTAAAGTTGGAAAGAAAGTGCAGTAACCTCAATATCTATTTTCCCCCAAAATTCATGTATTGAAATTAATCTCCAATGTGGTGGCATTGGGCCACCATGAATGGGATTTGTCCCTTTGTGAAAGAACCCTCAAAGACTTCCCTCACCTTCCACTATGAGAAGACATGGCAAGACTATCTGTCAACAGGAAGCTGGCTCTTATCAGACATTGAAACTGCCAGGGTCTTGATCTTAGGCTTCCTAGTCCCCAGAACTGTGAGAAGGAAATTTGTTGTTTATAAGCCACCCTGTCATGGGGTTCCAATAAAGTAACCAGAATTAATGAACACACAGAGGAATGGGCATATTGGAGGTAACATTCTATCCAACCTGATGAACAGTGGGAAGGTCGAAGGAACATTCCATGGTCATTGGGCATTGCAGATTACTTCATTTCTAATACTCTGATTTATGACAGAGGAACGATAATACCTATACTACTAGAAATCAGGTAGATTTAGCAAGTCTTGAAGATACTTTTTCATTCTTGTATATAAAGGCTTTTAGAAACTTGACCATCTCCTAATTTGTTTTATTACTTGTGAGTACCCAGTTGTCTTGTCTTTGCATTTGTTTTCATTTCTCCATTTGAAAATGGTTGAACACTTATCATTTTGTTAAAGGATTTTTTTCTCGTTTTCAAATAAAACTTCCTATGCAGTGTTTTTGTATTTCATTTTAACTTGTGCAATAAAATAACTAAGAAAGTGAAATCATTGGGCATTGCTTTATTAAGTATTGCATGCTGTCAGTACAGGAAGTCATTGGGCCATCTTGAGTCTTCCCTTTCACAACATTTACTGATTGATCTTAGAACTTCAAATGTAAATATCTAATGTAAGCATCTGTAAGAAATCATTACAAAATTTTTAAAAATTACATGCAAGTTTATTTTTGCTATGTAAAGTTAGTGAGAATTCAGTTCTGTAAGACTTTATGCATAGTAAAACAGCTAATAGTAAGATATGGATCCACTAATACTTTCTAATAGTGTACTAACAGACACAGTTGGGTCTTTTTAATTTTTAACTCCTTATCGTAAAATATGAAACTGTATTAAGGCATAGTGATTTTATAAATGAATGAAAGAAGAAACTGAATTTGACAGAATTAACTTCTAAATATTTTCAGTGTAAGCCTTGCTTTCATAGTTAAAACTACTAAATATTAAACAAAGTTTTAACTAATTTATTTATTCAAAACCAGCTCATTTAAGTTAAAAATTTTTATGGACATAAAATATAATGAAAAGAATAAAAATCAGAAGAGTAAAAGGCAGTCTCATTGAGTTTTTAAAAAGCAACAATGGTTTTAATTTGGTTTTTAAGATAAACTTATTGTTTGAATCAAGTTTTTATAAATTCAGTTTCTGTTTTTCCGTGTTCATTTTTACACACAAGCATGTTAGCATGTAAAGAAAGCTTTAGGCCTGGGAAACCCCTACTATTATTACTAGGGAAATCTCCTTTTAATTGATTATTATTTGAGATTGATTTTTTGAGTAAGAAATATAAGGATGTGGGACAAAATCCAAAATGTACAAAATAATATACAGAGACTAATAAAGTGTCATTCTATCCTCAAACCACTCAAGTTTCTTGTATATTATTTCAGAGAATTTTTCATTGTTTATTTTTAAACTCCTAAATCAAGACTGCTTGCATATGCCTAGTGAATTAATTGTTGTATAAGAAATACAACTTTAGGCCCAAAGAGAAAGAGAAAAAGTGAGAAATCACATCCCTCCCCCCCACCATGGGGAATGAACATGCCACAATCTCTTCTCCATTCTTCTCTCAGGTGTGTACACACACCTAGTGTGATTTTCAAGCTTCCAGGTCTAAGATTTCAACTATGGTTGGCTATGTGGGAATTCAGCATCTTAACTACCACGCTACCTCCTAGATGTGTTTCCCAGATCTATTATTTCTGTCTCTTTTTCTTTCTTAATTGCCAGTGGTTGAGTGCACTTAACAGAAAGAAACAGAGCGAGAGATGTAGAAAGCACTCCCTCAGTGGGGCATGTTCATGCTGCAATTACTTCTCCATCTCTCCATTGTGTTGTGATTTTAGTCATGCATGCACATGTGCCCAAAATATTTTTCAAGCAGCCGGGCCAGAGATTCAAACTGCATGGTCAGCCATGGGGATCTAATGTAGCTCCCTTTCTCCACTAAGCTGTAGGGCTGACCCTATTGTCTCTTTTTATTAGAGTTTTCTTTCCTATCTTTCCTTCCCCTTAGGTCCAAAGGTACAGAAAATAGGAGGTGGTTGTCATCATCTGTTATTCATAAATATTTCTGTATCCTTTGGGTCAAAAACATAAGGTTAAGGTTTTAGGTGATACAAACTCCCTTATTTCTATTCTTAATCAAGACTGTAATGTGAAACTCTGTATACAGGACTGTATTATGCAGCAAAGGTACCTGCTTGAAAGCCCCTAGAGTTGAGAGGAACAGGAGAGTGTCCACTTCCCAGCTGTAGTGGTGGGTAGGGGAAAGAATTTGATAATTATGAGAGAACTGGGAATTCAGAATGATGCTAGCCAGTCTCTGCCTTCATGACTCAGAAGAAAGTTTCCCTAGTAATTAACAGAAGGCCTGCATGTTTCTTTCTTTGGATGGTAAAATTTTGCCTTTGTTGAATCATTCAGGCTTTCTTTTCTTTTCTTCTTAAACAGATTCATGGCTATAGGGTACATGCATTTGCCAGAGAGAGTGAGACAGAAAGCAAGAAATCACCCCCTTGGGGGGATGGCCATGCCACAATCCTTTCCCTTCCATTCTCTTCTTAGGATTTTGGGCATGCAGCACACAAGCCAGGCATGAGTTTTGAACCACTGGGTCTGGGACTCCAACCACGTGGGAGTCCAGCAATATAAGCATTACACCATTTGCTGGTCCCCAGGCTTTCTCATGTATGAGTGAAAGTGGTCATTCTCTGTACATTTTAAAGTTTGGAGAGGCAAATGGGAATAAAGCAGGGGAATGAAATTTAGATTGATAGAAGTTTGAATTCCTACTCTTGTAGAATGAAGGACCTTATTTGGTAGAGTGAAGTGACTCATTCAAGGCAACGTGTTGCTTTGGGCAGATCTAGACTCAGAAGTGGGATTCCTGACTTGTGGACTAGTGTTTTTCCTACTTTGTCACACAACCAGCCATCTTAACCTCATTCATGAACTTTGAGATTGAAGGGTTTTGTCGACACTCCACTGGACCTTCCCTACAGCAGGGTTTGGACTGGGTGAGAGATCTAACTAAGGAATTTGAGACTTCTTTTGTTTTTCTTTCTTTGTTTTGTTTTGTTTTCTATATAGGGTGTGTACACTTGCTAGAGAGAGAGATGGGGGGGGCAGTGAAGAATCACCTCCAGGGTAATGGCCAGGCTCTAGTCCCTTCTCTGTTCTCCTCTCAGATTTTGAGTATGGATCCGCACACACCTAGGGTGATTGTCAAGTCTTCAGATCTGGGACTCAACCACATAGCTGGCCTTGTGGGATCCAATGCCTTAATGTCCATGTCACTGCTGGCCTTGGGGCTTCTTTTCATAGAATAGTTGGTGCTTGCCCTCCCGCCCCCCCGCCCCCGAATCTTTTCGTGGAATTGGGGAAAGTTTTTGAAGTCTTTTTTTTGTTTGTTTAAATCTGGAATGTGCCATGAACTTTCTTGTATATTGACAAAAGCCATGCTGATCTTCTGTATATTGTTCTAGTTTTAGCATGCTCACCACTGTAGCAAGTCATGTACATGGTAAATGTTTCTGACATGTTTAGGAACATTATATTGAAAATTCAAACTGGGTGTATTTGACTGCCTTAACATTTTTTTTCTTTTGGAAAGGAACATATTTAAATAAGAAACAGTCCCATCCTTCCAGTGAAAAGAAGTTTTATGTCATTTATTTGAGTGAAATAGATTATAGAACTTATGACCCCAATTTTCCTTTATTTTAAACTAAGTGGGCCATTACATAAGGCACAGTGAAGGAAGAAATCTGTCATAGTTGAAATGTTAGTGGTTTTAATCTAGTTTTGTGATTGAGCATACTTTTTAGTAAGATTTTTCTTAGCTATCGAGAATGTATTTTATCTATATTGCATCATACCAAGGACTTTGAATAAAATCTGTGAGATTAGCCTTTTTTTACATTTTGCTAGGGCATTTGGTTTCATGACAACAGTTTCAGAAGACAAATTTTAAGATAACCTTTTTTTCTTCTTTTCTATTTTCAAAAGAGTGCCTTTTAAAATATATTCTGAGAAACTTAGAGATATATTCTGAGAAACTTAGAGGGTTATGATGGTTAAGGTCTAAATAAAATATAATTGCTTTAGATTTTAGTATGAGTATAAAAGTTGACTTGATTTATTTTTAAACCAGTTTTAATAGGAACAGTTACAAGGTCAACATGCTTTAAAACTTTGAATTCATTGTTTTATTAGCTTTATTTAACCTGGTTGAGGACTTGCTGCATTTCATGGTGTCAGCATTCGTATTAAAAACTTCATAATAGAGCCAGCAGGTGGTGTGGTGGTTGAGGTGCTGGACTCCTGTGTGGCCAGCTGCAGTTTGAATCCCAGACCCAGTGGCTTGAAAGTCACACTGGGTGCGTATATATGTGTGCCCAAAATCCTGAGGGGACAATGGAGGAGGGGGGATTGTGGGTGTGGCCATCCCCTGGGGAATGATTTCTCACCTTCTGTCTCTCTGTCTCTCCAGGAGCACATGTAACCTATAGCAAAATTCTCTCAATAAAAAAAAAAAATCTTTATGGTTAATTTTTATGGAAGTCATGTAATATTTCTTTTGATTATTGATTTTTTGAAAAAAAAATTCCACTGGCTCTTTTTCTTGAAATTTTAGTCTATAGAAAATAAATACCAATTAAGCAGAAACTTGAAAATTACTTGAAATTCCTGGGTTCCTCCACTTTAATGAGAGAGGATCAAATGATTAGGAGCATAGCTGGTTTTCTTAGATGTATTGGAAGTGGGTGTATTAGAAACGTACTTCTAGGTGGACTCTAATGTTGGCATGCATCGACTCATACCTTCTACAGATGACTGTATGTGGGATCTTCACAAAGTTCATGGAACATGGGTATTATGAAAAAAGTATGCTTGGATTTGGGACCAGCAGTTAGTGTAATGGCTATGTTGCTGAACTCCCACGTTGCCGACGCGGTTTGAGTCCCGGACCCAGTGCTTAAACTCATGCTGGGTGCGTGTGCGTGCGTGCCCAAGATGCTAAGAGGAGAATGGAGGAGAAGGGATTGTGGCATGGCCATCTCCCCCCCCACCCCCCCGGGTGATTTCTCACTTTCTGTTTGTCTCTGTCGGCCAGCACACATGCTCTATAGCAAAAACCTCTCCAAAAACAAAAGCAAAAAACTATGCTTGGGTTTCACAATTTTTTTGCACTAAAACATACTGTCAGTCCATTTTTCATTGACATTTTGAAGTCTAATATTTAGAGCACAATTCTTATGCAATAAAGATGAGTATGTTCGTGAAAGTGTGTGAAACTAAACATTAGATATCTTTTCAGATTTTTTGGGTAAGGTGGAGGTTATATGGTTTGGCTTATTAATATAAGCATTGACATTTAAAAGGATACTGCCAAAAGTTCATGGAAAAATGGAATTAAAATATGAGTTTATTTTCCATTGCAAAAAAGTTGAAATTCATGCATTGTTCTTTTATAAAGGATTATTTAATTTTATTTATTATTATTTTTTAATTTGCCCAAATATAGAGAGAAAGGGAAAGTGAACTTCCAGGTCCAGGACTCAAACCTCAGTCAGCTGTGTGGGAGTCCAGTACCTTAACCACCACACCACCCACCGGCCCCCATACATATTTTTTTATAAAATGAATTTTCTAACTGTTTGAAGACCAAGACCCCTTGTGTTTGCTATTTCTGATTAGCATAATTTTCTATGGGTTCTCCCAATGTGTTTGTCTTTTGATACTTTGCTGTATTTTCTCTTAAGAGTTTTAACTTTGTTAGTCCCTCTGTTCAAGAATGGCTTTTGTGGGACCAGCAGGTGGGGTGGAGGTCAAGCCTCTGAATTCCCACATGGCTGACCATGGTTTGAGTTCTGGACCAGAAGGATTGAAAATCATACCAGGCACTTGTGCATGCATGCCCAAAAATCCCAAGAGGAGATATATATGAATGATATTTATTTGGTGTGTGTGCATATATATACACACATACGTACATATACATACATCTCAACTAAATGTTTGTTGCTTAGTGATATGCCATCCCCTCTTGTAAGGAAAGGAAGAGGAAAGAGGCAAGTGTGAAATGAATGTATGAATATATTAAGTAAATGTAGCCCATTGCCTGGGATTCAGTGTTTGATCAGAACAAACAGTGCTACACATTGGCGTAACTGATGTTTTAATTCAGGACTGTTATGCAAAAGGTATAGAAAGCAATTATGTAGAATTGTTCATACTCTACATTGTTTAACTATTAAGAAATGAATTGCTAATTTTATTTCCGTGTACTTATTTCATTAATTAACAGCATCTATAAATGGTTTTAAAATGGTTTTAAGTTATCGGGCCAGCAGATGGCATATTGGTTATGTTGCTAGACTCCCACTTAGCCAGTTGTGTTCGAGTCCTGGACCTGGTGACTTGAGAATCACATTGGTGTGTGTGCATGTGTGCGTGCCCAAGATCCAAGGTGGAGAAGGGATTGCGACATGCCATCCCTCCTGGGAGGTGATTTCTCACTTTCCATCTCACTATTTCTCCTCCTCTCTCTGACCAGTGCACGTGCCCTAAGGCAAAAACCTCTTTAAAAAATTGTTTCAGTTATTTATGAGAAAAATCTCAGTGTTCAAACTTTTTTAAAAATTTCAATTAAAAAAAATTTCTTAATGATTCTTTTCCCCTAGATTTTTACCACAAGGCATGTGTGCTTATGAGAGAGAGAGAGAGAAAGTGAAACTTTCTCTTTTCCCTAGATCTAATAGAAATATATCGTTTTCCATTTCTTTAAAAGTTTTATCACAGGAGTTATTGCATTTGGAATGTAAGTGTGTTTTACATCTACTTTGGAAGGTTAATCTGCAGAGTAATAGATTGTTCTGAAGAGTCTAAACTTGTATAGTAATTGGAACTAAGAAAACTTCTAAATGGAAGAAACACAGCCAGTTTTTCAAGATCAGTTGGTGACTGATCTTCATGTTATAAGGCATAAGGCATATTGTCCTCATGTAGACATATAGCATCAATTCATAGTCTTAGATAGAAATGAGGACTTTCTATGACATAGCTGTGTGATGTGTTCTGAATCTTTAGGAGGAGTTTTCAGTCATATATATTAAAATACATATAATATCTATATATTCATACATGTTATACATATTATATGTGAATATGTATACAAATATATGTGTGTGTGTATATACACACACTCAGACACATATACTCATTAAATTTTTGTGCTGGGGCACTTGTACTCAATGGAGAGAGAAAAACAGAGAGAGTGGGTACTTGAGAAATCACTCCCCAAGGGGGATGGCCATACCACAGTCTCTTCTCCATTCTCCTTTTGGGATTTTGAGTGTGCACACACCCTCACACTCCAGGTATATTTTTAAAGCTGCATGGTCCAGGACTTGACCCACTGAATTGGCCACATGGGTTCTAGCTGCCTTAACCACCATGCCACCTGTTGGCCCCAATCATATATATTTCTGATTTGCTATGCTTTTTGAGAAATGTACTTTATCCCTACATTTCTAATATTGAAATATAGGAAAGCATGAAGAATTCTGAATAGATGATTAGATTAGATAGGAGCTTTTTCCAGACTTTACACTCACTAGTGTGTAAGTCTCATCTGTGGTGATGTTCTTGGAAATCGATCATATTTGAATGTTCAGTTCTTTGCCAACAACATCTGGTTGTACTTTATGTTACATACTTTGAAAGTATTTTTTTTAATAGAGAAAAGCAAACCATATGATATACTTTCCTTACTTGATAGTAAGTTTACAGTTTAGTTGAACTTTAACCTAATTAACAGCATAATTGTAATAATTCTGTAACATGACAAATAAAAACAAAGGATTCTTAAATTTAACAAGCTTTTTTAAAAAACCTTTAAAAAAGGATTATTTATTTATTTATTTCCATTTGTTATTGTTACTTTTTAATTTGACCAGAGAAAGAAAGGGAAAGTGAGAAAGCAAGCCGCCAGGTCCAAGAGTCGAACCAGGGTCGGCCATGTGGGAATCTAGCACCTTCAACCAACACGCCACCTGCTGGCCCCCAAAGTAACTAGCTTTTGAAACATTATTGAGACTTTTACATTATTTTAGTGACACTTCCTTCCTACCTCTAAGGAGATCTTACTTACTGAAAGTTCTTTCAGGTTTGTGGAATTTTGAAGGTGCCATCATATTTGGAATATACTCTACTAATGCGCAATCAAGAAAGTGTTGAGGGCCAGTAGGTGGCGTGGTGGTTAAGGACTGGGTCCCATGTGGTTGACTCTGTGGTTTAAGTCCTGGATCTCATTGCGGTTGCTTGAGATACATGTCAGTTCCGTGTGCGTGCACGCCTGAAGTCCCGAGAGGAGAACAGAGGAATAGGGATTGTGGTGTGGCCATCCCCTCGTGGGGATGATTTCTCTTTCCAGCAAGCACTTATGCCCATGGCAAACATCTAAAGACAAAGAAGGAATGGTGTTGATTGATGTGCTGGCATTCCTCCAACTTCTTTCAGCCCTGACCGGCTGTTACTGGTTACATACTTTGTATATGTTTTGCTTTTGATACACAAGCATCTTATTATTATATTAATCTAGGGCTTGGCAACCTGGAGATTTGTGAGATCATTTTAAGTGGTGTGGATCTAGGCTAACCTGTGAAACAGGTATCAGAGTAGATTCTTTGAACTGGGTCCAGGCTCCGTGCCAGAATTACAGAGTGTCACCGGCCATTACAATAGCCACTAGCTATGTGTTGCTTTTGACCACTTGAAATGTGGCTCGTGCTAATTGAAATGCTCTGTAATTATGAAACACACAGTGGTCTTTGAAGATGTAATCCAAGAAAAAGAATGTATAATAACTCGGTTTTATGTTGTTTACATGTTGAAATATTTTGGTATATTCATTACGTAAGGTAAATTTAATTTCACCTGTTTCTTTTTACTTATACATTTTGTATTCATGGTTTACATTATATTTCTAGTGTTGTTATAAAGAAAGTGTGTGTTGTGTTCCTACTTTTTGGGAGTTTGCAGAAGTCAGGAAAATGCTACCTTAGGATGCAGTTTACATTATGGTGCTGTTTTGTTTGGTTTTCCAATTTGTTATAAGGACACCTTCACTCTCTGGAGAAAGACAAAGAAAAGGTGAGAAAGCACCCTCCAGGGGGATGGCCACGTACCTTCTCCTGTATTATCCTCCTGGGATTTGGGACACGAAAGCGCTTCTCTAACTGCCAGGTCTGGGACTCTAACCTCGCAGCCAGCCATGTGAGTTCCAGCTGCCTTAACCACCATGCCACTGGCTGGCCCACAGTGCCGTTTTGAGAGCTGTTGCCTGCGAGCATCCACCACCTCTTCTGTCTTTGGAACTCTCCCCATTAATGAAGTATAAAAACAAACAAACAGATTGCTTCACTCACTTCCTTTAATGTTTGCCGACTTTTGACTAGCTTCTGCTTGAAGACACATAGTAAAGGCACTGGATCTCAAATGGCTAGCTCCGCAGTTCGAGTCCCTGACCTGGCTACCTGAAAAATATTCTGTGTGTGTGTATATGCGTTCCCAAAAATCCCAGGAGGAGAATGGAATGAAAGGGATTGCAGTGTGGTCATCCCCGCTCTGGGAGGGGTGATTTCTCACTTTATCTCGCTCTCTGTCACTCTCTGATGAGTGCACGTGACCTATGGCAAAAAATCTAATAAATAAATAAACTAGTTAACTAGTGAAATGCTATGTGATGCTGACCCTACTGGTGGGAACGTCCTGGATTCACATCAGATAACCTCCAAATATATTAAGCACACACATGCTCACAATCTAGCTGAAGCTGGGAGTGGATTGCAGTATACCCTGTGGTATACTGTCTGAGTCGGTCTGTCTGTATGTGTCTGACTCCCTCCTGTCCCTCTCACTTATGGAAGAAATAAACTTTAAAAATTAGTAAGTAAAGGGAACCAGCAGTTAGCGTAATGCCTGTGTCGCTGGACTCCCACATAGTCAACCGCGGTTCGCGTCCCAGACCCGGTGGCTTAAAACTCACGCCGGGCGCGTGTGCGTGCGTGCCCAAGATCCCGACAGGAGAATGGAGCAGGGATTGCGGCGTGACCATCCCCCCTGGGGGGTGATTTCTTGCTTTCTGTCTCTATGTCTCTCTCTCTCTGTCTGGCGAGCGCATGCGCCCTATAGTGAAAAATCTCTCCAAAAAAAAAAAAATATTAGTAAGTAAATAAATTAATTTATAGCCACTGTATATTGCGTACTGGCTGTGCTCCAGGTAGTACGCCAAATACTTCACATAAAATAATTGGATCTTTATTTTAGTTCTGCAAGGCTTATAAGGTGAAAAAAACAGATTCAGATACATTGTAACTTTGCTCTGGGTCAGCCAGGAAGTGGTAGAATCAGGATTCCAACCAAAATCTGCCTGGTGCTAGAACTAGTGTTCTTTCAGCTATATTGTGCTCTCCTATTACGGTTTTCATTTCCTGTGTGCCCTTTAGCATGAAGCGGAGTGCTGTATATAAAGGGATCTCTTGCAAATAGTGTCAAGTGATAGTTAGGGTCGACCCTTGAGTTGTTTTTCTTGGTCTTGGTAGATGACTTCACTTGAGCCAGGTCATCCCAACATTCCTCACTTGAGCCAGGTCATCCTGCACCCATCTTGTACCCCGTGAGTAGCTCAACATTAATAAAGAGACCCAAGATTATTTTTTAAAGTTAATTAGTTCATTTTTTTTTTTTGATAGGTTTTTGCTATAGGGCGTGTGCACTCGCTAGAAAGAGAGAGAGACAGAAAGTGAGAAATCACCCCCAGAGGGTATGGCCACGCCACAATCCCTTCTCCTCCATTCTCTCGGGTCTTGGGCATGCATGCACATGTGCCTGGCATGAGTTTAAACCACTGGGTCTGGGACTCAAACTGTGGTCAGCTCCATGGGGGTCCAGCAACATAGCCATTATGCCAATTGCTGGTCCCAATTAGTTAATTTTTTTTTAAGAGAGATTTTTGCTATAAGGCATATGCATTCACCAGAGAGACAGAGAGAGAGAGACAAAGCAAGAAATCACCCCTCAGGGGGGATTGGCATGCCTCATTCCCTTTTCTATTCTCCTCTCAGGATTGTGGGTATGCATGCACACGTGCCCAGCATGAGTTTCAAACCTGGGTCAAGGACTCTAACCATGGTCAACTGTGTGGAGATCCAGTGACATAACTATTATGCCACCTGCTGTTCCAAATTAATTTTTAATTGACAAAGAAAAATCATATTTATTTATCATGACTGACATGTTTTAATTTCATTTATGCGTACTTTGTGGAATGGCTCAGTCGAACAAATTAACACAGGCATTACCTGACAGACATATCATTTTTGTGGTGAGACCTTTTATCTGACATACTTATCATTTTTGTGGTGAGACTGCTTAAAATTTACTCTTGGCAATTTATTTTAATTGCCAGTAGGTACCTGTGTTCACCAGCGAGAAAAAGTACTCCCTAGTGTGGCATAAACCATGCTATAATCCTTTTGCTTTTTTACTGTTTCTTTATCCTGTCAGGATTTGGGACATGCATGCACATGCACTTGTACTCGGCGTGTTTTTCAAGCCACCAGAGCCCCGTAGTTGGCCATGTGGGATCCAGCTCCCTATCCAGATTTCATAGTGGGGTCAGTGTTCTTGAGGTATAGTTACTTTATAAATAAGTTAATTTTCATTTTTAAATTCTTGTGTTATATTAAGCTGTATATAGTACAAATATTGTGTTTATTATGCAAATACATACATTTTTATAAATAATAAATAGGGACAATAAGTTCATTGTATGATAATAAATTGCATTTAATTTCTAGCTTGAATTCCTGAGATCATAACTTAGTTCATTCCTGGGAACATAACTATCAATAGGCTTGTCATTCTTAAAAACTGCCCAAGAAAGGCCAGTTCCATATTACTGGCCTTTCTTGGGCAGTTTTAAAGAGTGACAAGCTTACTGATAGCCTGTTTCAGATAAATCATCCAAAGCCTGTCAAAGAGTATTTTTTCCCTACCTTGAAAATCTGTCAACAAAAAATATGCTTCAGATGCCTTAAAGAAGAGCTACAAGAAGAGTCTTCTTGAATGTCAGGAACATCGAATCTTAGATTTCAGAAGCTAGGCATATAAGGAAAGGACTTTATATAGACAAAGAGGCTGACGTAAAATAATGGGATATGTCAAGCGTATTGAGCTGAATATCTTATGTAATCTTATGTCATCTTTTAACGGCCACGTCCTTGAACATTGATTAAGAGTGGGAAAAGCAGTCCGTGTGTTGACTTGCTGGTCTCTAAACTAGAATATGTGGTCACCACTCAGGAGTGCTTTGGAATGCCGCGTGTTGCATTCACTCTCCACCGCCTTCATTCAGGCCCAAGCTAGTGGCTGTGACTGGAAAGATTAGGAGAGGAAAAGAAGGAAAAAAGAGAGGGCCGGGGACTAAAAGGAGGCTGGGGAGGTGGGCAGCACAGAGGCCGGAGCAAGTTCAGAGCGCAGAGCTCTTTTACACCTTTGTAAGTACGTTGTAATGTAAGAGCTATGTAGACTATGAAATATTATTATTATTTCAGGAAAGAAACTGACATAGTAGAAAGAAAACAAAATTTGTAGCTGGGTGGTATGGATTCTGTTTTCTCAGCTATACCTTTACCCTAACTCTATGACCTTAGGGAATTACAGAATTTGAGATAATCACTGTCTTTCTACTTCTCTAGTTTTCCTACACAACTAAACGAGGGCATGTACATTTGAAAACACTTTGTGCATGCTCATAGCTGAATAATGTTGTTGTCAGTTGTATACCGTTAATTATTCCTCATCTGAAGTATTGCCTACCTGAAACTTCATTGAGAGGAAAAATGTGTCCCCAAGAACACCCACAGTATGATTAAGAGAAGTTAGAGTTAAATTAAATGGCCAACTTAAATAGGGTCAATTTGGCTCTCATCCTGAGGCTTTAGAAAAGAGACAGTGGCAGCCTTGTGGGTGAAGGGAATGTAGACCTAATTACTTATTTAATTTAATCATTTATCCCCTTAACCCCTTTAAAACTTCACTTTTGTAGGTCTATTATGTAATGCATGTGTGCAAGGTGTTTCTCTTTGACTGAAAAGCTCTGTTGAATGGCTACTTTTAAAAAAGAAGGATTTGGTATATTCAGAGAAATAAACTTGGTTTGCATTTTTTGAGGCTCATGGACTTCAACTTCCTCTCAAGTCAGTGAAAGGTTGCTATAACTACCAGATGGCAGCCTTTCCTAACCAATGTTGGATGCCAACAGACTAATAACAGAATAGATGTGAGCAGAATTCAAGCACAGCGTTGAAATTTCGTTGAAATTGCTCATCTAGCACATTTAAGATAAAGAGGTTACATCGAATATGTGCCTGTTACACTGTTGTTTGATTCTCGGTGCTATCCTGAAAGGCCTCTTTAATTTGTGCTCTACATAAAATGCTGGGTATGGGAATAGTTTGCCAAATGCCACTTTAAAATTTACTTGAGATCCGTCCAGCTGGCAGATCAGTTGCACTCATCGGATGAGCCCATTTTGGGGGATCGGGATTTCGTAGTGGGATCAGTGTTCTTGAGGTATAGGTACTTTATAAATAAATTAAGTTTAAAATTCTTGTTATATTAAAATGTATATAGTACAAATATTATGTTTATTTTGCAAATATATGCATTTTTGTAAATAATAAATAGGGACAATAAGTTCATTGGATGATACTAAATTGCATGTAATTTCTAGCTTGAATTCCTGGGATCATTACTTGGTTCCTTTGTTATTTTCTATTAAATAGAAGCACAGAAAGTGCAGATAGGCTAAACTCTGAAGGTAGCTTGTTTTCTGTGTGGAATAAGATGTAAGCTCATGTTCTGTTTAAGGTAACAGACTGGCCTCCTTAGAGGCTACTTGGTACAAATGAAAGGGAACATAGGTGAGGGTGAGACCTGAAGAACCAATAACGGATGCTCCTCCATCCTGAGATTAACCTTTCCTAATATATTGTCATTTTTACTTGGAGAAATCTCTTGTCCAAAGTAGTGTTTTCCACAGTATATAGTATAGATAATTAGTTTTGAGAGATTTCCCAAGAAAAATAGTTGTGACTATGTTTGGGAAGCTGGAACTCTCTCTCTCTCTCTTTTTATTTTATTTTATTTTATTTTTTAGCACACACTCAGGAAAAACAGTATGCTTATGTAATGACTTAACAGAGCTCAGAATTTATGTTTGTGATTACTCTTATTATTGTTTTTTCCCTTAAAGCACAACTAGAATGAAATTTGTTACGAATATCTCAGCCTGGTGGTATAATTCTTTTGTTTAAAAATTGCATTATAAAATGAGTAGTTAGAAGGCCATTTTACATGGAAATGTTAATTTCTGTGTCGTATATATCTTTGACTTGATGCTGACATGTACCTTTTTGGACACATTTTAATACTTTTTGTAAATGTAATTTTCCTTTTGTTTAAATATGACATTTAAAATTTTTTTTTAACAGAGATTGTTTGCTATGGGTTGTGTACACTTGCCAGAGAGACAGAAAGTGAGAAATCGCCCCCTGGGATGATGGCCATGCTGTGGTACCTTCTCCTCTATTATCCTCTCGGAATTTTGGGCATGCACACACAAGTGCCTGGCATAAATTTTAAGCCACCAGGTCCAGGACTTTATCTGTGGTTGACTACATGGAAGTCCAGCAACGTCACTACCATTATGCCATCTGCTGGTTCCAAAAATGACATTTATTTTTAACAGACCAGATAATTTCTTTAGCAAGCTTTCTTACAATCTAAATTATGTATATATGTGTGTGTGCGTGTGTATATATATATATACACACGCACACACACACACACTTTTTTTTTTTTTTTGGAGAGTCTTTTTTGCTATAGGACACGTGTGCTCGCCAGAAAGACAGAGACAGAGAGATAGAAACCAGGAAATACCCCCCCAGGGGATATGGCCGCACCGCAATTCCTTCTTCTCCATTCTCCTCTCAGGATCTTGGGCCCACACGCACACGCGCCCGGCGTGAGTTTAAGTCACTGGGTCCGGGACTCGAACCGTGGTTGGCTACATGGGAGGTCAGTGACATAGCCATTATGCTAACTGCTGGTCCCTTAATTATGTATTTTTTAAGAATAAAGTAACGTGTAATTATTTTAAATTTGATTCTTAGATAAAGAGATGTTTTAGTAGTAATTAAACTACTCTGTAATTGTTTTCATTGAACTGAAAGGAAAACAAAAAATTTTGATAATCTAAGATACTTCTGTATTATCAGTTATGTTAAATAACCTTTTTCTTTTTGTAGGTTTTGCCATAGAATTCATGCGATTTCCAGAGAGAGAGAGAGAGAGTCAGAGAAAATTTTGAGGCTCTCAAACTAGATAATGATATTGTAAGGATAAGCAAATTACTTACCTATACCAAAGTCTTTTTATATTCTCTAAGCAGATTATACATCAAAGGTTTTAATCTTTGCCTTCCATGAATTCCTTAGAAATGGCATCCAAGAGTTGTTTTTTTTTTTTTTTTTTCAGATGTCACAACTAAATGTAGATCCTGAATCATCCACAGGTTAGAAAAATGGAAACTTGTATCATTTTGTCAGTAATAGAAAATACTAAATATAGAAAGGTTCTCAGTGTAAGCCAATGCCTAAATTAAGTAAATTAAGCCAAAAAAAAAAAATGAGAACGAAAAGCTTAGCCAGCTACATTTTAGGTTTTAGGACATGTAATGTTTAAATGGAACCACCTTCTAGTAAAGAAATTTTTCTTTTGCCATTAACCACCAAACCAAATCATGAGACAGTTTTTTATTTTCAGTTGTATTTGGACGATTATGTATGTTTGCATTGGCTTACCATTTGCTGAGTAACTAAAAATGGCATGTTCAATGCTAAGTGGTACTTAAGACTAGACCATCAAATGCCAAATGGAATTTTGAGGAAGGGATTCCTTCATATTGAAATATAAAATAAACATGTCTTTCCTTAATGTTATGTTGGATGATACAAGATCCTTAGGATAATTACCTTATCTGTACTGCTTCCTCTCGGCCCCTCTTTTCCGTTATATCTTCATTGATACTTCTTGCTACCTCCATCCCGAGCCCCACCAATCAAAACTCCATGTATTAAAGGAATTACATACAGGTAATAAGGAGTAAACTCACTAGAACAATCTTTACTAAAGGTACTGCTTGGTGAGGAAGCCTGGAGATGACTGCATGAAGACTGCACTTAGGGAGCGAGTGCTGTGTCCACTACCTGCAGTTTGACTGTCTTTCCTCTCTCCTGTCAGGGATCGTATGTGTCATTTCAGAATGTGGTTCTTGGGAACCAGCAGTTGGCGTAATGGCTATGTCGCTGGACTCCCACGTAGTCGACCGCGGTTCATGTCCCGGACCCGGTGGCTTAAAACTCACACCAGGCACGTGTGCGTGCGTGCCCAAGATCCCAAGAGGAGAATGGAGGGGAAGGGATTGCGGCATGACCATCCCCCCTGAGGGGTGATTTCTCGCTT
>NW_006198558.1:429892-462574 GCF_000334495.1 Tupaia belangeri chinensis | reverse complement strand
TGGCTTTCAGTTCAGGATGTGTTACGTGGGCCTTCTTGAAACGTAAGCCCCGTGGCCTAATGAATCTTTCATATTTTGGTGGTTTTCTAGTAAAGCCATCTCCAACAAAGCAAACTTTGTAACCATCCTCTTTCATTCCTTCTTCTTTCTCTTTCCTGTTCAAATAACTTTTAACATTTCTGTTTCTCCCTGGGCTCGAACTTTGGGTAGAGGGACTTCCCATGTTCCCACTTTCTCTTTCCATTTTTGTTTAATCATATTGGAAAGTACTTTAGCTCGGGACTGTCCTTCTCTGTCCAACAGATAGGCAGGGAATGCTCCTTGTGGAGTCTTTTCATCATTCTTCTGTTTGGTGCTCCTCTTTTCATGCATCTTGATAGTCTTTTTCATTTGTATTTTCTCAGCATGGCGCTGTTTATGATAGAGCTTAGCCTTCAGACCAATCATCTTTTTTGCCTTCTTTGAACGTTCATGAGCCTCCCGACTTTCCTTCTTTCTCTTTTTCTCATGGTAATCCAAACGGTATCCATAGCGTTTACGAAGTAATTCAATATATTCGTTTTGTGGCATGGTGGCGACTGCAGCGTCGCCGGGAGCAGCCTCCCGGAGGCTAAGAAGTTGTCAACTTTCAGATCACAGAGACCAACAAGCAGACCCAACGCGGTCCAGAATGGGAAAGGAGAATGTGGTTTTTAGACATTAGCATTCTTTAGAAGACCTAAAGGGGTTGTTAAAAAAAAAAAAAAGTAGATTCCCAGATCACACCCCTATACTTTCTGATTTCTTTAAGTCTGGATAAGGCCCCATAACTTGCATTCTTACAAATTTCAAGGTGATACTGCTGATCTGTGACCAGTTTTGAGACCCACTGTTTTTACTAGACTAGGAGAATGTTTTCAGTCTTCTGTCTTCCTTTCTGTTACTCATGCCATCACCACCCTCAGGTTCCTGTACTTATTATTTTAATCATCTACAGTGTGGCAGTACAGATCCATTGTACTGTGGAGTCCATTTTTATTATTAGAACTGAACAATAAACTTATCAGTCTGGGAATGCATTTTCCAAGTCGCAACATTTTTTATGTGAATAATCCCTTTCATAGTTTAGAAAGTGCATTTTCTGTTTAAGGCTGTCACATTTAAAGTTTTAAGTAGGTGCTCGCACTCTCTGAGGAACTGTCATATACAGGGGGTCTTCACGTAGTTCATGGGAAATACTTATGAAAAAACAGTGATGGATTTACAGTTTTTTTCACTAACATAAACTCACTTCTAATGTTACTGTTCTGTGAACTTTTTGAAGTGCAGTCAGATGTCATGTTGACTTTTTAAGGCATGAGGATAGTGTTCCAGAGAAGTATGCACAGATCATTTCCCAGCTATCGAAAGTAGTGTAAAGACTAGCTTCCTGGTGTTTGAAGTTAGGGGAGGAGAAGTTAGATGAGAAGAAATAAGATCTTTCTTCAAACAACTGTTGCTTTTGCCCCAAACAGTGCAGCCTCTTTTTATCTGAGGCCCCTCTCTGAGCCGTGGATAACCAGACTGGTTGTTGTTTGCTTCCCAGAAATGGCCAGATTGTACGTTCTGAGGATAAGCAAGTGGGTTTTCTAGAAGATGGAGAGTTACAGGAGCACTAGACGCGTTGTAAGCAAGAACACCCTCCTTGGAAAGAACTCCTATCTTAGAGGTCGTATCTAGTTCAACTTGTTCATTTTGCAGGGTAGGAAATGGAACGTTTCCTGTACTTGCTCAAGGTCATGTGGCCTGTCAGTCAGATCACGTGAGCACTGTCTCCATCTTTCTTCAAGACCTCTGCTGCTCTTTGACACTCGTATGAGGGGAGTTTGTGTGGCACATTCGGGTAGTGACTAGCCATGTAGTTCAGCTTTTAAAATTAACTGCCTGTGTTTATTTTAAAAATCGTAATGTTTTGTTGACTTAAAATGTATAAAAACTCAAAAGCACTGCCATGTCATGGCATACACTGTACATGTGTATGCTCATAACTATTTTTATTGAAATAGTTTCTGATGAAAAAACCCACACACTCATAAAATATTTGGGAAACAGAGAAACAAGTTTGTAAATAAAAATTGGGGATAAACCACCACTTAGAGATAGTCTGTTATGTTAGGGTAGGCTGTACGTGTTTATAAACATCTCCAGAACTTAGTGACTTAAAGCTGCGTTTGTTGTTTTCCTCTACTTCTATGTAATCTAATATAGATTAAGTGGGTGTGGAAGAGGGTTTGTTCTAAGACCCAAGCTCATCCATCTAGTGGCTCTCATCCCACAGGGTCTTTGAATCCTTCACTGATTTCTCATTTGTCCCTAGTCCTGAAATACTAGTAGAATATTATGGAGCCCTTACAAACCTGTCTCTAACTCTTGCTTTAAAACAACAGTTAGTTTGTTTGAACAGTTAGCTTCTCTATCTCTGAGTTGTTAGATTTGTAGTGATTTTTCTTTTTCTTTTATGGGGGAGAGATTTTTTGCTATAAGGTGTGTGTGCTTGCTAGAGAGACAGAGAGATGGAGAGAGAGAAAGTGAGAAAACAGGACCAGCAGTTGGCGTAATGGCTATGTTGCTGGACTCCCATGTAGTCGACAGTGGTTTGAGTCCTGGACCCAGTGGCTTAACCTCACTCTGGGCCCATGTGCATGCATGCCCAAGATCCTGAGAGGAGAATGGGGAAGGGATTGGGGTGTGGCCATCCCCCCTGGGGGGTGATTCTCGCTTTCTGTCTCTCTCTCTGTCTCTGTCTTTCTGGCGAGCGCACGCACCCTATAGCAAAAACTTCTCCAAAAAAAAAGCATTATGACTTTTCCAATGACCCAATATATGTCAAAATGAATATATTACAAACTGTTGGCTGAAGTTATTTCAAATGCTAAAATAAGCAAAATCATGAAATCTTACAGTAGTTATCTATTGTCATGTATAAAATTTAGCAGCTTAGAACAACAAGTGTTTATTATCTCACAGTTTCGCTGGATCAGGCATCCAAGAGCAGCTTAGCTGGGTGGTTCTGGCCCAGGAGATCTCATGAAGTTGCAGTCAAGCTGCTCACTGGGGCTTCAGCCATCTCGAGGCTTGGCTGGGATGAGAGGAGCTGCTTCCAAGCCCTCCCTTGGCTGTGGCATCCCTTCATTCTTCATGAGCAGATGCTGGAGAGCCCCAGTTTCTTGCCACACGAGCCTCACTCTTAAATGTTCAGGACAGGTGGAAAGAGGGGGGAAGGAGTGGAGGACCCAAGATGGAAGCCATAGTTTTCTATAAACTAATTTTACAAACATACCGCCACTTTTGTCATACACTCTTGATCTCGGACCAACAAACAGCCAGAGTGAGAAGAGCCTCCGTAAGAGTGTATTACTGGGTGCTGTCTTCAAGATTGCCTACCACAAGTACCAATGCTGCTTTTAGGTAAATGTTTGGAGAAGTTCCTTTTGTTTTTCACAGATCTCCAACTTTGTCTTATAAAGATATGTTAGGCATTGCTGATTTGGGTGAGAGTATACTCAGTGGAAAATATGATATAGCTTGCTTCTCAACCTAGTGGAGATAGGTTATGTAAAACCTTCGCCAAGATCGAGTGGCGATAATGGGCCAGTTTACTTGAAACATGATCGAACAGATTGACCCTGGCAGGCTCACGTAGCACAGATTCAGTTTAACCAATTAATAAATGTACCAGTTAATATACGTAGACTTTGGTAGTAATTTTTTGATGGTTATCATGTATAATTAGGAGTACTATACTTAATGGCAAATTTAAGTTCTCATTATCCCATTGCATTATAAAGCAGATAATAGTTTTATAACAAAGATTGTATCATGGAGGCATTTATATACCATGTTAAGGAATTTGAATTTTATTCTGTAGGAAATGGGGAACCACTGAAGGATTTATAGGAAATAGAACAATGTGGTCAGATGTGTGTTTTTCAAGTTTTATTTTGGCAGCAGTATTGAGAGTAGATTGAAGTATTCAGAAAGAGAGAATGTGTGCCTAAAGTAAATCTGTAGTCCCAGGGATGGAGAGATCGGCCTGAGGGGGGAACCGGTTGAATCTGAAGGAATTGGTTGGTACCTGGAGATGGAAGGTGACAAGTCAGAGAATTCTAGGTTTCTGGCATGGAGAGAGAACTGGGACAGAGAGCACTCACCAGCTCTCTCTGTCTCCCTCCCACCACTCACAGAATGGCTGGCTAGTACGAGTTCTGTTTTTCAACATGTAAAGTGAGCAGGTGGACATTCATATGTACAGGACAAGCTAGAGGTTTGACAGGTCTGGAAACAGATTTTTAAATGAATGACAGGAGAAATGATACTTGAAGTTCTGAGAGAGAGAGACCGGATTGTCCAAGGTGAGTGTGCGGAGTGAGAGAAGTGTGCCAAGGACAGAACTTCATCGGTCCCAAGGTATAAAATGGTCCTTTTTTTTTTTTTTTTTAGCCGCAATCCACACTAAGAAAGTAACAGCGCAGGGATCTATTTCGATCTCAACCCTGCTTGAGGTCACATTAAGTGAAATACCAGTATCCTGCGTGATTTTGAACAAATTATTTAACATCTCTGAGCCTAAGGTTCTTCATCTATAAAATGAGGGAGTTGGTTCATAGCACTGGTTCTCAAGCTTTTTTCTGCTGGATTATATTTAGCATAAAATGTTTACAGGCTCAGTTTATTTCCACATGCATGCTCAGAATTACGAGCAATTTCCATTTTTCTGGCTCTGTCATATAAGAAATGCACACAAATGAGTTATGTAGTTATAAAGATAATCTTGGGTCTGCTCTAGTATATTGTTCAAAAAGCAGTTAAAAGTTTGAATATTGGGGTTGGCAGGTAGTTTGGTGGTTAAGGGCACTGGACTCCCACAAGGTAGATTGTGGTTCAAGTCCCTGACCTGGCAGCTTGCTTTCTCTCTCTCTCTCTCTCTCTCTCTCTCTCTCTCTCTCTTTCTCTTCCTCTCTGCCACCCCCCCCCTTTTTTTTCTCTCACTGTCTCTTCCCGGTCAAATTAAAATAACTAAATGAATAAAATAAATAAAGTTAAATAAAATAATTTTTTAAAAGTTTGAGTACTTAATCAGCAACAAACAACAAGTTACTCACAGTAGATACCTCGTGGCTGATTGGCACGTATCAAGGAAACTATACTTAAAACTCAAAATCTAGTTAGGTCCTTTTTTTTTAAAAAGGGCTTATTTGTTTGTTTATGGAAGAGAGAGAGATTGATTTATTTTTCTTTTTTTTTCTCCTTCGGTTATTAGCTATAGGGTGCTTGTATAGGGAGAGAGATGGGTCGGGGGGTGGTCAGTGAGAAATCACCACCCTCAGGGGGATGGCCCTGCCACAGTCCCTTCTCCTCTTGGGATTTGGGCATGCTTGCACACATGCCTCGTGTGTTTTCAAGCCACAGGGTCTGGGACTGCCCGGTTGGCTGTGTGGGATCTAGTGCCTTTGCCACCACACCACTTGCTGGCCATATTCCCCTTTATTACATTGTAGTAGTAGTAACTTTACCTGAGGTTGTTTTAGCCTTTAAATGCAGATGAGGTGTTTTTATTTTCCCCCCTCCTCTGAACTCATTTTAAAGATTAATAAAAAATAAAATAAAAAGATTAATGTACCCATTAAAATTTTTTTGATATTTTTAATTGTAAAATAGAGTTTTCAGATAGTCATAGGTGTATTTTTGAAAGAACAAGTGCTTATTTTCAGGTGAAACTGAGTTAATATTCTCTAGAGAACACTTTAACACTATGTAATGACATTGATTCCCCTCTCAGGTTTTTCTAACAACTCTCTATTAAGTACAGCTGGTCTTTCTTACAACTTTCTACCTTTACTATAAAAGTTACATTTAGCTGTTTCTAGGTATTTCACTTAACCATTTTCCATTATTCCATTTTTACAGTTAACTTACCCAGCCTGCATTTTTATTTTTAATTTCTTTCAACTAAGAATGAACAGCTTGGTAAGAATAAACATGTATTTCTTTGAGAGGGAATAATCACTGCTGAAGCCACATTTTCCACTGTTTATGCCCTACTATGGGTAGATTAGAAAATTTTAAAAACTGTGTTAGTCCCTGGGAGCTAAGATGCTATTTTCTTTCTTTCTTTTTTTTTTTTTTTTTTAGAGATTTTCGCTGTAGGGCAAGTGTTCACGCTGGAGAGCCAGTGAGACAGAAAGCGAGAAATCATCCCCTATGGGTATGGCCACGCTATAGTCTTTTCTCCTCTTGGGATTTTAGGCACAGAGGCACATGTGCCTCATGTGGGTTTTAAGCCGCTGGGTCCAGGACTCGAAACATGGTTGGCCATGTGGGAGTTCAGTGCTTTAACCACCACATCACCAGCTGGCCCCAAAGATGATATTTTCTAATGTTTACATTGGGGTTCTGATTTCTTCATTCAGTAAATATTTTAATTCTTGCCTAACCTCCACAGCATCTTCTGGACTGTGGTAAGATATTTTAATAATACATTATTCATATGTTTAAAATTCACTAATGAAGCTGGTAGGTGGTATGGTAGTTAAGGGTGCTGGACTCCCACATGGGTGACCACAGTTCGAGTCCCAGACCTGGTGGCTTTCTCTCTTTCTGTCTTTCTCGCTCAATTAAAATAAATAAGCAAATAAAATAAATAAAGTTAAATAATTCTTTTAAAAAACAAAACTCACTAATATAGATAACTTACAATTTTCCATGTAGATTTACCAAATTAATGCCCTTTCAGCAGCCATATGTGAAATATTGGGTATAGACAGTTTTACGTGATGTACTCACAGTTGGAGACTTGGATTCTGCTATATGACCTTGAACAAGTCACTTGCCCACTGTAACATAGAAAAGTTATTACACAGAACTGTCATGGTGGTCAAATCAATTCTAGTGGTTCTTAAGTCAGAAATGCATTAAAATCAGATGCTAGCATTCTTCAAATATATATGTTGTGGGTCTCTTTCCATGTCTTCTAAATAAACATTTCTGTTGGTTGAGGCTTAGATAATTTTTACATGAATCACTATAAATGAAAATGTGTACAAACTCTATATTCTTCTTTGAATCTTAAGTATTTTGGGACCATGAAAGAAAATTTGTGGTGCTACATATAATAGGTGTTCTAGGAAAATAAGAAAAGGTAGTCACAGGTGGGCCAGCAGGTGTCATGGAGGTTAAGATGGCTGGATCCCACAAGACCGACTATGCAGTTTAGGTCCTGGACATAGAGGCTTGAAAATCATTCTGGGTTCATGTGCATGTGTCCAAAATCCTGAGAAGAGAATGAAAAAGAAGGGATTGCAGCATAGCCATCTCCCCAGGGGGTGGTTTTTCTTTTCTTTTCTTCTCTTCTCTTCTCTTTTCTTTTCTTTTCTTTTTTTTTTCTCTTTCTCTCCAGCGAGTGACACACTCTACAGCAAAAATCTAAGAAGGAGGGGACCAGCAGTTAGAGTAATGGCTGTGTCGCTGGACTCCCATGTAGTCGACCTCAGTTCCAGTCCCAGACCCGGTGGCTTAAAACTCATGCCGGGTGCATGTGTGTGTGTGCCCAAGATCCCGAGAGGAGAAAGAGGAGAAGGGATTGCGGCGTGGCCATCCCCCCTGGGGGGTGATTTCTCACTTTCTGTCTCTCTCTGTCTGTCTGGTGAGCGCATGCACCCTATAGCAAAAACCTCTCCTAAAAATATAAATAAATAAATAAATAAGAAGGAAAAAAGAAAGAAAAGATAACCAGATAGCCATAGGAAAACTACTCGGTTGAGAATGAGAAGTGAGATACCTTTGTAAAAACAGAAATTAGTAACCATGTAAATTGCAATGATTTCTCAATGAGATCAATGAAAAAAATTGTTTCATGTGTATCTTCAATCAAAGAATATTGTGGGAGTATCTTGGGCTCATAAGGTAAAAGTGAGTGTTTTAAAAGAGCACGTTCAACTAATGAAAACCACTTTCCCACTCAAAACAAACATACTACTATGCTTTAAAACAATTTATCTGGCCCTGCTGCTGTGGTGCAGTTAGAATGTTAGTACCTTGCAGTGCTGGAAGCCATGTGGTGACCGTGGTTTGGAGCCTGTTTGGCCTGAAAAACAGGCCTCATGTTGTTGCCCCAGGATTCTGAGGAACTGAAGAGCTAGGGAAGAGGCTTCACTGAAGCATGACAAGAGCCCATTGAGGGTCCTCTCTCTCTTCAGGCATACACACATGCTTCCTATCTTAAAAAGAAAAAATGGGAAAAATAATTTAAGTAAAACACAGAATGTATCCCGTTTTAAGCCATATTATTTTGCTCTCAAAAATGATGTAGGGGGCAGCAGGTGGTGTGGTGGTTTAGACTCTGAATTCCCACGTGGCTGATCACAGTTTAAGTACCGGGCGTAGTGGCTTACTTTCTCTCTGTTTCTGGTCAAATTAAAAATATATATAATAATGAACAAAATTTTTTTAAAATGGTGTTAAGATGATGCAGAAAATAAGTTTTCATATATTATCAGTAGTATAACTTGCTGTATCCTCTTTGGAGGGCAGTTTGGTGGTATCAAAATTAGTATTACCTCAGGAACTAATTCTCCTACATATGTTCATTTATTTTTATTTATTATTTATTTATTTAAACTATAATAGGGCATGTGTGCTCACCAGCAAGAGAGAGAGAAAGCACCCCCCTACACACACCCTCTGTAAGGTATAGGCAGGCAGCAGTCTTTTTTCCTTCAGCCTCCTTCCCATCCGGATTTTGGGCATGCACACCCTCACTCCTGGCGTGGGGCCTGGATTTGAACCACAGATGGCCTTATGGGATCTAGATCTTTTTAACTGCTGAGTTATGGGGCTGGCCCTGGTCAATTGATTTTTGACAAGTATGATGAAACCATTTATTGGGAAATGGATTACCTTTTTCTTTTTCTTTTCTTGTTTTAGTTTTTAGTTTTTTTGTTATAGGGTTTGTGCACTTGCCAGAAAGACAGAGGGAAAGTGAAAAATCACCCCTGGGGGTGATGGCCATGCTACAACTCTTCTCCATTGTCCTTTTGGGATTTGGGGCGCACACGTATGCACTTGACATGATTTTCAAACTGCTAAGTCTGGGACTCATACTGCCCAGCCAACCATATAAGATCCCGCGCCTTTACCTCCATACCACCTGCCGGCTTAGTAATCTTTTTTCAGTAAATGGTGCTGGAAAAACTGAATGTCCTTAAGCAAAAAAACAGAAGTAGGATACTAACACCCTACACAAAATTTAACTCAAAATGGATCAAAGACCTAAGAAAAGAGCTAGAACTCTAAGACCCTTAGAGAAGAAGACACAGAGGAAAGTCTTGCAACTTTGGATTGGATGATGATCTTTTGGATATGACACCAAAAAAGAAAAACTAAATTGGACTTTGTCAAAATGAAAAACTATGCATCACAAAACACTACCAAGAGAATGAACTTTGTCCCAGCCATGTGGAGCATGCCGCTGAGGTGCTGTACGTGAAGGACTAAGACCATGTGGGAGCCTCAGGTTCCATTCCTAGCCCAACCTATAGGGTGGGTACAGGGCCTGCACCTATAATCCAAGCAACTTGGAAAACTGAAGCAGGAGTACTGCAACTCTGTGAAACCCTGTTTTTAAAAAAATAATCAAAAACAGAAAAACTAAAAGAACGAAATATCTGCAGAGGGGGAAAAATTAGAATGATGATTTATAACTTTTTACAAATTACTTATCTGGAAAGAGATTCATATCTAGATTGTATAAAGAACTTATATATTTCAGCAAACCAACCCAGTGAAAAAGATGGGTAAAAGACTCAGAGACAGGGACCAGCAGTTAGCGTAATGGCTATGTTGCTGGACTCCCACGTAGTCAACCGCAGTTTGAGTCCTGGACCCGGTGGCTTAAACTAACTCATCCATGTTGCGTGTGCGTGCGTGCCCAAGATCCCGAGAGGAGAATGGAGGAGAAGGGATTGCGGCGTGACCATCCCCTCTGGGTGGTGATTTTTCGCTTTCTGTCTCTCTGTCTCTCTTTGTCTGGCAAGCGCACACGCCCTATAGCGAAAAAAACCTCTCCAAAAAAAGAAAAGACTCAGAGACATTTCTCAAAAAAAACAAAAAACAAAAAACAAAAAAAAACCACAAATGGCAAGAAGCACATGAAAATGTGCTACCACTTTACACCCATTCATATAGCCATTCTCAAAAATAGGAAATAATAGGTTTTGGTGAGGATGTGTAAAAATTGGAAATTGCTGCTGGGAATGTAAAATGGTGCAGCTGCTGTGGAAAATTGGCAGTGCCTCAAAATGTTAAACATAGTCCAAACTTCTTACAAATATGTAAAAGAGGGACATATAAACGCAACATTATAATGACAAAATATTAGGGAACGTCTATATGCTTTATTACAGGGAATTTGTTAAATAGTAGTATGTCCGTCCAATGGAATACCATGCAACCATTTAAAAATAAATTAGATGTGTCGCCAGGTCCTGAAGTAGGATGCACTCCGAGGTATACTATTAGTGGAACAAAGCAAGATCTGGAGAAGTGTGCATTCTACAGTTTTTATAAGAACAGGTGGGAGGAGATTTGTAGAAACAGCCAAAGCATGTGACAAAACTTGTGTCTTCAAAAAAGAGATTGAAGGTTGAACAGAAGACTAACTTCGTTGCATAGCCTCCTTTGTACAATTTAGCTTTTGTGGTGCATCCTTTTAAAATTTTTACTATGTTTTTACTTATTTTATAAGGAGTTTTAAAAGTTTTTTTTTTTTTAGAGGTTTTTGTTATAGGGCGCATGCGCTCGCCAGAGAGACAGAGAGACAGAAAGCGAGAAATCACCCCCCAGGAAGATGTCCACACCGCAATCCCTTCTCCTCTGTTCTCCTCTCGGGATCTTGGGCACGCACGCACATGCGCCTGGCGTGAGTTTTAAGCTACTGGGTCCAGTACTGGAACTGCAGTCGACTAAATGGGAGCCCCGCGACATAGCCATTACTCTAACTGCTGGTCCCAGGAATTTAAAAAGTTTTTAATGGGCCAGTAGTGGTGGTGAAGGCACTGGATTCCCCCACAGTCCACCACAGTTGAAGTCCTGGACCTGGTGGCTTCCTTTCGGACTTTTTCTCTTGCTCTCTTATGAGCACACATGCCCTATAGCAAATTAAATAAATAAATAAGTAAAATAATTTTTAAAGAATTCATTTAATTCCATTTATTATTATTAGTATTGCTATTAATTTGACCAAACAGAGAAAGGGAAAGTGAGACAGCAAGCCACCAGGTCCAGGATCCAAACCACGGTCAGCCGTGTGGGAATTCAGCACCTTTAACCACTGCACCACCTGGTGGCCCCTGAATAAAGTAATTTTTCCAGGACTTGAATCACTGTTGGCTATGTGGGAGTCCAGCACCCTTAACTGCCATGCCACCTGCTGGCCCAATTTTTTTTTTAAAGTTTTTAATATACCAACAATGTTCTTTTCTTAAGAATTATTTAATTTGATTAATTATCATTATTTTATTTTTATTTTTTGAAGTTTATCAGAGAGAGAGAGAAGGAAAGTGAGAAAGCAAGCTGCCAGTTCTGGGACTTGAACCATGGTCAGCCATGTGGGAGTCTAGCCACCTTAACCACCACACCACCTGCTGCCCCTGAACAATGTACTTTCACAGAAAGTTCTTTCAGACCACCTCTTTCTGCCTGGAAAATGAGTAAGAGGCAGCTGTCTGTCTCCTTTTCTCCTTTTTGAGGAAAATACCAAAGAATCCCTGCCCATGCATGTCTGCTTCAGCCTGATGGTCTATGCTACTAAATGTTTAGGGTAATACTTTAGCTTCCTTAAAGCACAGCTTCTCCTGAGCATGAAGTCACCATGGTTATTTGGACAGTTTACATTAGAAACATGAGTATGTGAATAAATAGTTTTCTTTTTTTTTTTATAGACCATAGATTAATTTATTTTTAACATCCATCATGCCATGAATTCATAGGGAATAGGTTCCGGCAGCTCAGGTTCCATTCCATTGGTTCTCACACAGTGCACTTCTCTGGGCAGAGCAGGCTGGCACTTTAGTTGAACTCAGGTACTTTACTCTTTGGCTTCCTTCTTTTTCATATGTTTTAGGAAGCTATGTCTGCTTTCAGAATGCTTAATGTGCTCAATATGCACATTAATTCTCTATGCAAGAATCTTGCCCTTAACTTGTTTGTTTACAACAATGCCAACAGCATGCTGGGTAACATTGTAGACTCTTCCAGTTTTGCCATGGTAACATTTGTGGGGCATTCCTTTTTGCACAGTACCCATTCCCTTGATGTCTACAATATCACCTTTCTTGTAGATTCGCATATATTTTCTAAAAGGCCTAGAGAACATGTATCAGGTGCCACTCTTCTTTCCCTTTGTGTTCATCATTTTGGTTAATTACTGGAAGATGACGGTTCTGGCCAAAAGGAAGCAAATAAATAGTTTTCTTTTTAATCCTAAAAAAATCATATGTATATATCATATTCTATCATATCATATTATGTATATAAATAAAGTAATAAAGGAAATGACTGGCCCAAATGAAAGGAACTAAGGTCCATTCAGAGACAGTTGCTGGAGAAGTGGGGAGTACGAAAGGGAGGTTTACTTAGAGCTGGAAGAATCTTGTTCCAGTAGAGCTCAGGACCACCTTATTATAAGGGAAGTATATATTATACCATATTCTGTTAAGATATAAATGATTGGGCCAGCCGATGGCATGGTGATTTAGGTGCTGGACTCCCATATGACTGACCATGGTTAGAGTCCTGGACCCAGTGGCTTGAAAATCATTTATGTATATGCCCCAAATCCTCAGGAGAATAGAGAAGGAATTATAGAGTGGCCATCCCTCTTGAGGGGTGATTTCTCACTTTTTTCTCTCTCTGTCTGCTGAGGTTTCTCTCCAGTGAGTACACATGCCCTAAAGCAAAAACCTTAAAAAAAAAAAAAAAAAAAAAAAAAAGAAAGAAAGAAAAAAGGGTAAATAATAGGACCTTCAAGAATATGTTCTAAGATGGGCAAATGATCTGTTTTGGAAATATTTTTTTAAATCACATGGGAATAACTGTGCAAACACAATAAAGACAATAAAGCTTTTACTTTAGTTGGTGAACAAGTATAGCTTCCTAGTATTATAGTAAATATACCAGATGGCTGAAAGTGTAAGATCACAGCAGAAGGGGGAAAAATAAACTCAGTATTTTACTAATCTCATCTTTCTACATTTTCACATTAAAAAGAATGTTCTTGGGTTCACTTTTAAGTAGATGAGTTTAAATAATGTCAGTTTTTGGTTGGGTATAATGTGAATGTTTCTTTTTTTGTAGCACTTTGATGGAATATGAAATAGATTTTCATTTTTCAAAAAGTAATAGTTCTCAGTATATCATCCTTTTGGTTATTAGTATCAGAAACTTCATCTCAGTTCTATAAAGATCATTATTATACATGTCTACATTTCTAAAAATACTCTATTGGGGTCCAGCAGGTGGCGTGGATGCTGGCCTCCCACATGGCCGACTGCAGTTCGAATCCTGGACCTCTAGTGGCTTTTCCTCCCTCCCCCATCCTTCTCTGGTCAACTAAAAACAAACAAATAAATAAATAGAGTTAAAATAATTCTTTAAAAAAATACTCTATTAGAATTTAGTACATATGCTCTAATTTTCAACACTTTTCTGTACACAAACTTAAAATATAAAGTTTATGTTACAACATGAACTTGAATTATTTTTATAGCTTGATTTGTTTTTTAATTAAAGAGATTTTTGCTATAGGACATGTGTGTTCATCAGAGAGACAGAGACAGAGAGACAGAAACTGAGAAATCACCCACAAAGGGCCATGGCAACACTGCAATCCCTTCTTCATTCTCCTCTCGGGATTTTGGGCATGCATGCACATGCATCTGGCATTAGTATTATGCCACCAAGTCTGGGATTCGCACGGTGGCTGACTATGTGGGAGTCCAGTGATTTGATCATTAACGCCATCTGCTGGTCCTGATTTTTTTTTTTTTAAACATAAACAGTCAGATACTTGAATCTTCACTGTCCATCTTCAGCCTTTCTTGAGAGATTAATGGAATGATTGATTTATTTACCTTGAAGATTATTGTCTCATCAATAGGCCAGTAAGAGTGGGCAAAATATCCCTAGGACAGATTTTAAGTAAAACGTTCATTCTTATGTATACACCGGTCATGAGAGTGTGTAAATCAGCTTTAATGGAAGGCAAGTCGTCAGTATTTATTATTAAAAGTTAAATGTGCATACTCCTTGACTCATCAGTTACATTTCTAGGAATTTATATTGTACTTGGAAAAAATGTTCAGTATTGTATATACAAAGCTTTTTTAGAGCAGAGCTGTAATGACAAAAATCCAGCCTATAAATGGGAACAATCGGCTATGGCATAGTCACATACTATAGCCATTGAAGAAGGAGATCAGCTTCTGTATATTGACTTAGACTAAAGTGTTCATTGTATAGTGTTACTTTTTAAAAATAAATTAAGCTGTAGAATGGAATATGCAATATAATACCAGGTTTTGTTGTTTTAGTTTTGCCAGGAGGATCGTGTACTCCCTGGAGAGAAGTGAGAGTAAGAAAGCGTCCCCACAAGGGGTCGTGCCACAATCCCTGTCCTCCATGTCTCCCTCCCTGAGGGATTCTGGGCATGCGTGCACAGGCACTGGCATGCTTTTCAAACCACCAGGTCTGGGACTCGAGCCATACCCTTGGCCATGCAGGGTCCAGCTGCTTTAAACACCATGCTACCAGCTGGCCAATAGCAGATTTTTTTTTTTTTAAGTGTGAACAGAAATATTTTTGATTATATATGTTGAGAAATTATAAGAAAGAATACCTGACAAACTGATTAAACTTTACTTTTGGTGAATGATATATGAGTATGTATTATTTTTACAATAATTTTCAAAAATTAAGAGCGTAGTATAAAGATTAGGAGGTATAACTCTTAGTCACAAGATATTTCGATTCTGTCAGATAATGTTGATACTACATGTGTGGAACGTATGAAGCACTGAGTTTAGAATTAGATGTCATAGATGCATGCTCTGGGATTATCACTCAACTAATTGCGAGACCTTGGAGGAAAGCCACTTTTCTTGGTCTTTTGTTTGCTACAGGGCACATGAGCTTGTCAGAGAGCGAGTGAGAGAGAAAGAATGTGAGAAATCACTCCCCGGGGGGTTGGCCATGCTGCAATCCCTCCTCCACCCTCCTCTCGGGATTTTGTGTATGCACGCACATGCGCCCCACGTGTTTTCAAGCTGCTGGGTGAGGACTCAAACTGTGCAGTTGGCCATGTGGCATCCAGCTGCCTTAACCTCTGTGCCACCTGCTACCTGATTTTCTCATTCTTAAATGAAAGCCATGGAAAGTGTTTAAGCACAGCGTTTGACATCCATCAATAGTAAGTGCTCAATACTACTATTGTTTAAACAATGCTGCTGAAATCTTTCTTGATCGACATGATGTAAAACTAGGGAGGGAAAAAAACAGCAGAAGGCCTAGAAATAGGAATAAGCATTGATGCCAATACAGCCTCGCAGATGAATTCATTGTACTTGATAGAGCTATTGGACTTCTTCCAAGTGTTCTGAATTATTTTGGCATTGTGCGAACATAGAAGATAGTGGTAAATCAATGTTTTTACCTAAGCTGTTCAGCTGCTTATTGCTATTCTCCTAAATTTCAGAAATACTACATGTAGTACTTCCTGAACATTATCTTGTTTTAAAATATGCATATTGTGGGCTAAGTACTGACTGCAGGATTGCACATTTAGCAGACCTGATTAAAAAGAGTGCGTGCGTGCCCAAGATCCCGAGAGGAGAATGGAGGAGAAGGGATTGCGATGTGGCCATCCCCCCTGGGGGGTGATTTCTCGCTTTCTGTCTCTCTGTCTCTGTCACTCTGGCGAGCGCACGCGCTCTATAGCAAAAAACTCTCCATATATATCCACACACACACATATATATGGCTGTCAAATTTCACAGTGTAGTTATTTGGGCAGTGATGTCTCAGATTCAAAGTCTTCAGTAAATATTTACAGTATTTACAATAGTAATCACTTGTTTTTTCTTTATTTTTTACAAGCTCAGATTTATTTTTTTAAAAAAAGATAAACTAGAAGTATAAATAATATATGGCAGTTCTTCTCTCTGACAACAAAGAGGCAGCCATCAGAAGTCTTGGGTTCTAGTCTTAACTCTCACTTACTAGCTTGTATCCTTTAGTGAATCCTTTCAGTTTTCTAAGCTGCAAGATGGATCTTAGTGCATGCAGTGGAGCTATAATTTTACAGTTGTTCTGAGCATAAAATGAAATGAGGGATGTGAAAGTGCTTGTAGACTGGAAGTCCCATGCAGATAGAAGGACCTGTGTAATGGTTTTTTAATCTAGACTGTCTTTGCACAGTATGTTTTATTAGATGACATAAAAGCCCATCATGCCAATTTTCTTAATGGAATAAGGCGGTAATGATAAAATGGAGCACTTACTGTAAATCCATGCTAACCACTATGAAATCTTTTGGCCTACTTAAATATGCAGACCAATGTCGTGCCTGTGGTTCCGTATATATGAGTTTATGACCTGAAGTCTGTTGAATTGCAAACAGATTTTTCTAAGTCAGCGAAGACACTAATCCAAAATCACATCAATTCCGAGTGTTCTTAATGAGATGACTAGTTGCCTCACTGCCACCCTTCTTTAACTCCCAAGTTTAAGGGAAGCCGTAATCCTCAAGATGACATAATTCACAAAGGGTGCTGATGGCCTGCAAATGTGTATAATTGCTAGTTCCACGAATAAATAGCCTGCCAGAATCACTCACTTCCATTTTGCATCGGCAAACTTTCTGTTCTGGATTAAATGGTATTTTCTCTCGCTCGCTCTCTCTCTTTTTAACAGTTTATTTAACTTTATTTATTTACTTATTTGACTTTGACCAGTGAGGAACAAAGTGAAAAAAAGAGAGAGAGAGGAGAGAGAAGAGAGAGGGAGAGAGAGAGAAAGTGAGAAAGCAAGCCGCCGGGTTCAGGACTGGAACTGTCCTGCACCCTTAACTGCCATGCCACCTGCTGGCCCCTAAAATGATATTTTCTAATTAGTTGATTCCTTTGATGATCAGTTTTAGACACAATCAGTTAATACTTAGAGTTGGAAAGTACAAAGGAAAACTAGCAAAGATTAAAATTAGTCTTGACTGTTTACATTGAAAATTAAAACTACTTTGAAGATGCCAGCTCAACTGAGCTAAACCCACCCCAAGCCCATCACAAACAGTAGTAGACATAATACTTTTTAGAAGTAGGAGAATATTGGGAACAGAGGTGGCATGGATTCCTACCTGGCTGACCACAGTTCAAGTCCCAGACCTGGTGGCTTGCTTTCCCACTTTCCCTCTCGCTTGTCAAATTAAAAAAAAAATAAATAAGTAAAATTATTATTTTTAAAAAAGTAGAATACATTTCCTATACTTGGGGGGAAATATTTACTTTTTTTCCCCTGGAGAGGTTTTTGCTGTAGACTGCGTGCACTTGCCACAGAGAGAGAGACAAAAAACAAGAAATCACCCCCCCAGGGGGGATGGCCACACCGCAATCCCTTCTCCTCCATTCTCTCAGGATCTTGGCACTCACTCACATGCCTGGCGTGAGTTTAAGCCACTGGGTCCGGGAATCAAACCGCGGTTAACTACATGGGAGTCCAGCAACATAGCCATTACGCCAACTGCTGGTCCCATTTTTGTTTTTATTTTTTCAAAATAATTTTACAATTGGGAATAGACATTATTAACTGATTTTGTGGTTTAGAATATTAATTCATCCTAAGAATGCAGAAGGAAATGGGAAATAGACAAATCTTTTTTTTATTTTTTTTTTGTCTAGTGGACACTGAATAGGTTCCCAATACTACTGTATTTGAAACCATTGACACAAATTTAAATTACAAGCTCCCTACCAAATAGAACTTGATGAAGTTACATTGTATCCCACCTTCTTCAGAAATTTTTTTTTTTTTTGAGAGAGATTTTTGCTGTAAATCATGTGTGTTTGCCAGAGACAGAGACAGAAAGTGAGGGGTTATGTCCATGCCACAATTTCTTCTCCGCTGTTCTCCTCTTGAGATTTTCAGCACACTCGTGTGCCTGGTGTGAGTTTCAAGTCACCAGGTCCGGTCCTCGAACCATGGTCGGCTGGCCACACGGGAGTCCAACGCCTTAACTACTACACTACCTCTGGCCCCTCAGAAATACATTTAATATGCACTTAGAGAGAGAGGAGAATCTTTTCTTTTGATTGGTCTTCTTCATTCTCCACAGGGACTATTTATTTAGGCAGTGACTATACTGGGAGGAAGATGGGATTATAATTAGATTATTTTTGGTTCTTTCTAGACCTCTGTATTTATTAGAAGTTGTTTGGATTCCTATGGTCAGTGGTATAAGGAAATGGTAGGTTATTAGCAGCTCCCAAGGGTTTCCTCAAGAGTTCCTTTAGTTACTAAATCTTTGGATGCCTTTGTTGATAAGAAATGGTGTGGAAGGAATGGCTGAGTCCATTTCTTAAGTGTGTGGTACTCAGATACTTTCTTCTTACCTCCAATTCTCTCAGCTCCTTTACTTCACTGCACCTTCTCTAATTGGATGTTCTGTGACAAGTAATCTTTATCTGCATTGCATGTAACACATTGTTGTCACTTATCCAAAAGTAATTGCCAGTAAGTTTCCCTAATAATTGCTCCCCACCCCCACAAAGAAAAGAAAGAAAAGATACAGGAAAGCATTTTACTAAGAAGTGTTTCTATGTTTTTGCAACTAGGTCTTTGTAACTTCATCAAGTTTTACCTGGTAGGGACCAGCAGATGGCATAATGGTTACATCACTGGACTCTCACTTAGTGGACCAAGGTTCGAGTTCCACACCGGGTGTTAAGCTTAAAACACGCTGGGCAAACACCTTAAAACACGCTGGGCGCCTGTGCATGCGTGCCCAAATTCTGAGAGGAGAATGGAGAAAAGGCCATCCCCCTGGGGTGTGATTTCTCACTTTTTGTTTCTCTCTTTCTCTCCAGTGAGAGCATGTTCATATAGCAAAAATCTCTGTTAAAAAAAAAAAAGTTTTATCTGGTAGAAGTAGGGGGTAGAAATTGTGGAAATTAAATTTGTACTAGTGGTTTCTAATTCAATAATGTTCTGTTCATTGCTGACTGGATAAAAAATCTCACTTGTGCATTTCCCATATTTGTAGATTAGAGAGAGAGATTTTGAAAATTTAGAAAGCATTCTTTGTAACATAGGTTGAATTACAACATGAGTCGTATATGTGGACATCATGTGTTAAAAAACATTAAATGTATTGTTTGGTTAGTAGGCAACATACTATAATGAAGGTTCTACCATTTAGAATGAAGATTTTGTGCTTTCTGTTTGCATATGTTATTTTGCTATTATGTTATTTTAAATATATTTTTTATTTTACTGAGAGAAAGAGAAACGGGCATACGCGGCATGCATTAGGCCTACCCAGGATCTGAAGCTGACCGAACAGGTGGCTCCAGCATTGCAGAGTGGAGCCCTAATGCCGGGTCACATCTGCGCTGTTGTTTGTTTTTTAAATTATATTCTGTACTTTTACTTACCATTTACATTCTGGAGGCATGCTAATGGGACATACTTAAAGCATTTAGAATGTTCACCTCAAAGAGAAAAGATAGGTACTAAGAACAGTGTAGTAGATGTTCTAAATCTGGTGTAAGTATTGAGAAATACTCACGATTCATCTGAGAGATGAGAAGGAGCAGGAAGGGTCAGTGACATGCCTGAAGGATTTGGCAGTAAAATCTGATGTACAGGAGACTCTGGGTATAGTAAACTGGAAGAGCATGGGTTTGTGAACTAGGCAATGACACACTTCCTAGTTGCAGCTTTTAAGATATCATCAGGCACTTTCCTTAGAAAGCTCTGTGCAGGTCTGCAATAGAATAGGAACTCTACTCATGCGAATCTACTTTTAATGAGATATTTAAATATAGAGAATGCTCTTTTATAAGGAATTTTTAGTTCTACTTTGTTTTACCAGTTGATTTAAATAGCTTTTTAAATAAACTCTCTTTTGGAAATATGGACTGTAAATGGATTATATTTTCCTTTTAAAGGACTTTATTTTTTGACTTTTTGTCTCCTTTAATTCCACAGCATTATTATTATTTTTTTTTAGAGAGAGATTTTTGCTATAGGATGTGTTCGCTTGCTGGAAAGACGGAGAGAGAGAGAGAGACAGAAAGTGAGAAATCACACCCCGGGGGGGGGGGTGGCCATGCTATAGTCCCTTCGCTTCCGTTCTCCTCTCAGGATTTTGGGCAGGCATGCACACACCCTCGGCATGAGTTTAAGCCACTGGGTCCAGAACTTGAACTGTGGCTGGGAGTCCAGTGACATAGCCATTACTCCATCTGCTGGTCCCTTCATAGCGCTATTAACAACTGGAATTGGGGCATTTCCTAATGATTTTGACTATTCTTCCTAGTAGAACCCAAACAACTTGGTTTGGATATTTATAAAATATTTCCTAAACATACATTTGAATAATGGTATCTAACCCTTTCTTGCTAATTTGAGCACCCATGTGGCTGTTTGATCTTAAGTCTGAAAAATAATAAGCAGAACTTTGGAAGCGTTCTTATGCTATGATTGTACTACAGAGGCACCCCTGTATGCTTCCTGTGTACTAGCACGTCCCTAAATGGCCATTCTGTCCTCAGCTGCCCCAGATACCCAAGCAAGGGGCAGAAATGGCAAGGTCGACAGCCCTGTCTGCAGAGATTTTGCTTGGACTACCACAGGGATTAGGGCGGGTGCTGATATAGATAACGTAGATCTCACCTGCAGTGAACCCTTTCACTTTTGGCTGGTATTGGCAGAATGTAGAGGATGCTATTTTTAGGGATTTATTATTTTTATTCTCTTTGTCTTCAAAGACCCAAGGTTGGTGACTAATGCTCAAGTTCACTGGTACACAGATGTGATTGTTCTTTGGAGTCACCTGGGGGGAAAATGACTGATGTTTGGGTCTCAACTCCAAGATTCTGACTTAAATAATACTAGGGCATAGTCCAGGTACTGGGATTTTTAAAACTCTATATAATTCTAATTTGCAGCAAGGCTTTGAAAACCACTGCTATAGTGGAACAAAACCAGGCAGAGCTCCATGAAGGCAAGGATCTCCTCCACTCCACCCAACATGTGCAATGGTGCATAGTAGGCACTGAAATAATACTTTTCTTGGATGAAGCGGTCCATATAATTCAAAGAATAAGCCATTCTAGCATTATTTATTTTTAAATCATCTAAACTGTAAGAGCAAGTGGTAAGCTAGTGATGAAAATAGAATTCTTTTGTGTGTGTGCACGCAGAGGAAAACTGAAGCTAGATATTCATAAAATTATAGATAAAAATCCTTGTAAGAATATAAAGTGGAAATTTGTTGTCATTCTCCTCGAGTACATTTGTACTTGAGATAACCCACTGGGACAAATGATTATTCCAGTGAGGCTAAGTCCTGCTGTGAAACAGTTCCTCGATTTAGTTTTTTCTTCTTTATCTCTTAAAAGATTATTTTTTCTGCTTACTGTGTGCATGCTATTTTGTTTTTCATTTATTTATTCATTCATTCATTTCAAATAAAGGCAGTGCTCTGTCTCCTTCCTTCAGGAAACACCTTTATCTGCATGATGCAGTTTTTTGTCATTTCCACTTGAATGTGAACTAAGAAGTCATCCTTTTCCTGTGAATAGGAAATTTCCCAGCTGTTCATAAATTATGATACCTGCTGTGGGAAAGGGCAAGATCTCAGAGTTTCTTCTATTTCACGAGTCCTCCTATTACTTTTTACATATTGCTGATCTTATTCTTTTTAATGTGTGCGATCTGATTGACAAGATGGTGACGTCCTGTTGAGGGGGCTCTGTTTTTGTGTATCAGATCCATGGTGATATTACTTCTTGAGGCCTTTGCAACACTGCTGGGCCCTCCTGTGATTTAAAAGGTAAGCTGGGAAAGCAAAAGACATTGAAAAGAAGTATTTGAAAGTAATTGTGTAACATTTTCTTGGTAAAAATGCTTACCACTCCCTTTCTTTTCTAAACATCCCCTTTTGAGCATATCACTGTTTGCTTTGTTTTGAGCCCCTTAGTTATGTGCATAGAACTGCCACTTGGAATTTGGCTCCTGCTGATGTACCTGGGTACCTCTAATCAGCATCTAAGTATCCAGCTGATTCTTTCCAGAATCACAAACCCATTTTCAAGTGGAGCTAGGAAGGGTTATCATTGGTCCCAAAATAGACCATTACTTACACACATGTCGCTCTCAGGGCCTGCAGCACACTCTCACTGCTTCTTTGCTTGGCTAACTCTTTTTTAAAAAGAATTATTTATTTAACATTGTTTATTATTAATGTTTAAATTTGACCAGAGAGAAACGGAGTGAGAGGGAGGGAAAGTAAGAAAGCAAGCTGCCACATCCTGAACCCCTGTCGGCCATGTGAGATTCCAGAGCCTTAACCACCATGCCATCTGCCGACCCTGCTTGAATAACTCTTATCCTCTTAAAATATCATTTATAAGTTATATATAATTTATAAATCAAACAGCACTATTATGAAGTGCTCCTTCTCCACCTCCATCGAGCCTGGATTTGGTCCTTGCATGTGAGCTCACTTAGTATCCCATGAAGGATAAAATAGGAAATTGTATTTTTTTTTTAGTTGTATTTTGCTGCCATGGAAACAACTTTCAGAAATGGGAAACTAAAGATCATTTATCCGAGTATGGATTTCTTAAGAGCCAAAGCTGGTTTTGTCATCCTTCTATTTATTTCGAAGAGTGCAACCAGCCCATTAGTCCCATGTGTTTTTTTTTAATTCAGGGACATTATGATTAAAGGTTATTCTGTGGACTCCCCAAATGCTTGTCATCCGTAGACTTGCTGACACTTCATCAAGGCTCCTTGAATGGGTGTAGTACACAGGCCTGGTCAAAGGGTGAATGTGGGCTGCAAATGGGAGTGAGGGGACTAGAACTGGGGCTTGGGAACATTTCTGTTTTTTAGATTGCTACTTCCTGTTCGGCCGAGAAGACAGTCCTGTCACTGTGCTGTTAGCTAAGGAGAGAGTCCTCTAAGCTTGACAGATCACAGCTGTATCCTGTACTTTGTGGGAAAATGTATTTGCTTTCTCTCCTGTTCACTGAGTTTTTCTAATTTCCTAATATATTAAAGTTTATTCCAGTGTTTCATGGAGCAAGAGTTTGGATATATTCCCAAATGAGAATGAGAACAATAGCTAAATACCAGGTTGCAGTCAGAGTGCAAAAACTGAGTGACAAGGAGAAACCCTCTCCGAATAAATTTTAAAAGACGGTCCCAAAGGCACTTGGATGTTTTAGCCAAGTGCTCTAGTTGAAGGAGTTCTCTTGTTTCTTTTTACAAACCACACAATTCTTTTATGAAGAATCAAATACTCTGTATTCTAACCATTCTACCATTTTATCCTCTCTCAAAGCCGTAGCACAGCTTCGGGACGTTGCTTTCATTTCACCGTCTTAAAAATCTTTGGTTGCCACTGCAACAACAATGGCTACTCCCTTCCCTGGGATTTTATATTCGACTTAAGCCTGATACGCTAGTAGACAAATTCATTTCTTGACACTGGAACAGAAGGGGTGTTTGGAAATGTTTTTCAGTACCTCGTTTCAGTTGAGGTGGAATAATTGATTGATGATACAGAGCAGTGACAGTTAACATGGTCCATAGAGGGTAGGTGCCAATTTGAGCTTTTTTTTTTTTTTTTTTTAACTTTAACTTGACAGTAGGAGTTCTGGCCTGACCTCAGGAGCTGCACATTCTGTAAGAGCTTAGGTAGCGACCTTGGGTACCTCTGAATTCTCTCAGCTGAAAAGAACTGAGGTGGGGCCTTATGGGTTGACTTATGCAGCCACACACTTTTATTGGTGTAGTGCAACCTAGAAAAGGATCGTCAGGGCTTTTCTGTTGTAGTTGTTCACTTATTTTCATTTTTGTCTTTCCTGCTATTGGTCTTGGGTAAGTCTTACATGAGAGAGACTGACTAGAGTAAGCTTTGTTTTGGCAATGCAGAGTGAAAGCTTCTTCCGAAAGTACTTTGGTTGGGGGCCAGATAGCGGAGGCTGATCCGTGTGGGAAGGTTCCAGGTTCACATTTGGAAACCTCCCTGAATGCACGAGTTGCACTCAAGCCCATAATTCAGGGCTGGCTGAAGCTGGGGGTGGATAGAGATGTGGAGACCCTGTTCTGAGTGGCCACACTCGTTCGCTCACTCTCACCACTCCCCATCTGTGTGTCTCTTGTTCAGTAAGAAAGAAACTTAAAAAAGTTTTATAAGGAGTAAATGATGTAAGTCCTGGACTTCACACAGGGTAAGCCCTTCCCACAGTATCCCACAGATACTGGAGCACACATGACATCCAGGTGCTTGTCGAGGAATAAAGAAAATCCGCTTGCCCAGAGACCACCCTTAGGAAATGGACGAGCTGAGGATTAACCGTTTGCTTTTTATTTTAAGTTGCTGTATTATCTTTGGGTACTGTCTTCATCCATGTAAAGTTCTAGTCTGAGATAATTCTTTACTAGACTTATAGAATATTACCATTGTATGAGATCTTTAAGGCCATCTAATTCAATCTTCTTTTTTATTTTCATGTAAGGAAACTGAGGCCTAGAAATACTTAGTAACTTAGCCCAAATCATGCCTGATTTAGAACTGGAAGTATTAACAAAACTAGAATTAAAACCCAGGTCTGTTGGCCCCTAGATTTTTCTATTAAACTCTATCCTCAGGGGCCAGCAGGTGGCATGGTGGTTAGGGTGCTGCATTCCCACATGGCTGACCATGGTTTGATATCCGGACCTGGTGGCTTGAAAATCATGACAAATAAATAGATAAATAAGTGTTTTTTAAAAAGTAAACTCTATCCTTTATAAATTTGAAAAATGAAGTGTGCCCATAAAATTTTTCAAAATGGTAACACTTTTTAGTAAGTAAATGTGCTATTTTTTTCATTTTAGCCTTTTTTTTTTTTTTTGAGATATTTTTGCTATAGGGTGCATGCACTTGCCAGAGAGAGAGACAGAAAGCAAGAAATCACCCCCCAAGGGGGATGGCCACGCAGCAATCCCTTCTCCTCCATTCTCCTCTCGGGATCTTGGGCACACACACACATGTGCCTGGTGTGAGTTTAAGCCACTGGGTCTGGAACTTGAACTGCAGTCGACCATGTGGGAGTCCAGCGACATAGCCATTACACCAACTGCTGGTCCCCATTTTAGCCATTTTTTAAAAATAATTTTTGGGACCAGTAGTTAGCATAATGGTTATGTCACTGGACTCCCACATAGTAGACTGCAGTTTGCGTCCTGGACCCGGTGGCTTAAAACTCACGCCGGATGTGTCGCGTGTGCATGTGTACCCAAGATCCCGAGAGGAGAACGGAGGAGAAGGGATTGCGGCCTCGCCATCTCCCCTGGGGGGGGATTTCTCACTTTCTGTCTCTGTATCTCTGTCTGTCTGGCGAGCGCACGCGCCCTATACCAAAAACCTCTAAAAAATAATATTTTTTTATTAACTTTATTATTATTATTTTCTAGTTTTGATCAGAGAAAAACAGAAAGAAGGAAAGTGAGAAAGCAAGCCACCAGGTCCGGAACTTGAACCTTAGTCAGCCGTGTGAGAGTCTGGCGTCTTCAACTACCACACTAACCACCAGCCCCTATTTTAGCCATTTTTAATAAAAGCTGTATATAAGATTATTTTTCTGCTACATCTTCTCAATGGATTCTTCTTTATATTTGCGCTTTCCCCTTCCTACTTGGTAAGACTTGGCTTTCCATTCAAGGGTCTTTGTGCAGTCTTTATCCAGTTTTAGTCTAGTGAAACCACGGGAGGCGTGTGTGCGTTCATACCCAAAACCCCGAGAGGAGAATGGAGAAGGGATTGCGGAATGGCCATCCTCCCTGGGGGGTGACTTCTCACTTTGGTGAGTGCATGCACCCAACAGCAAACATCTCTTGTGGAGTGAATGCCTGCATGCACCAGCGTGCCATCAGCCTTTCCCCTGCACCCGCTCACTGTAGCCGACACACTCTTCCTGTGAACTTGGACCACTCTGCCAATTTGCTGACCTTTATGGTGTCCTCGCACAGCCTGAGCTTCGCCATCCTTTCAGATGGGCCTAGAACGAACATTGTACTTCTGCCTCAGCTCTTCGGAAAGCAGGGAAGACCTAATCTTCCCGCAGATGTGGGAAGGTGCACTGAAATACCTTTTATAGTTATGGCTTTGGTCAGAAGTCGAAAGGATTGAACTTCGTTTCGGCCGCTGCCGCTCCCATGATGGCTGCAAAAGAGATAGGTCTGCACGATGCTTCTGGTTCTCAGTAAGTGCGCTGTTTCCTTTCTAGGAATCTTTTCTTCCAACCTTTGCTTTCCTGATAACCGAACATAACATTCTGCTAGCAGATACACTAACATAGCGTAGTCTCTACCGGCCTCTCAGACGAGGAGAGGAGATAGTGTTAGGCCACTGTAGGAACATGACCAGTCCTGTGGCTCGGTGGTGAAAGCCCTGCAGAGGAATCCGCATCCCACACGGCCAGCCAGGATTCAGGTTTCATTCCTGGTGGTTTACAAGCTAGCACTGCACCCATGACCAGGATCCCGGTGGGATGGACAAACACTTGAAAAAGCATTGTGGCATGACCAGGCCCTGATGGAGGGAGCTTCCCCCACATCTCTCTCCCTTGTGTGCACACTCTCTGACATTTAAAAATAAAAATAAAAATGAGAAGATAACGTGAATGTGCCATTTCTGTTTCAGTAGAAATCCAGAAAATGTTCATGCATGCCCAAAATCTTGAGAGGAGAGTGAAAGAGAAGGGCCTGTGGCATGGCCGCCTCCATGGCTGTGGGCAGGGTTGAGGGGGATACTTTCTCTCCCTCTCCCTTCCTCCACCCCTCCCTTTGTCTCTCTCCTAAATGCACATGCCCTGTAGCAAAATTAAAAAAAAAAAAGTCCGAAATATTTCACAAAGCAAGATTGTATAACACTATGATGTGTTTATTTTGAACAAAATTTCAGAATCTTAATCCAGCAGAGAAAATGTGATAAAGGGAAAAAAAAAAAGAACAGATAATTTGCTATGGATTAGTGATTACATGGAGGTTTTTGTTTTTCTTTTACATTATTTAGTTTTAAATAATGTCTCTCTTTTAAAAATGGCTACAAGGCATACTTTGGGTTTAAATGTTTCATGAACATTTCAAGAATGTTTCTAATCATTGAAATATTGTACTATGATCTGAAAATGGAAGAAGCTGTTGAATTCAGACAATAGAATGTATTAATACTTTAAACAGTTGCTGGCCACGATAATTAAACATTGTGATAATTTAAGCTACATTGTACATTTCCATCTGTTCATTGTATTCTCCATGTGGAGAAGTGGAGCACACTGATTTTGGACCTTAGTTCTGTGAGAATCTCTTAATTCTCCATTCTGAGTGGCAAAAATTATATTGGTCATTTGTGTCTGCTTTTGCTTTGATAGGAAATACATATTTGTAAAAGAAAGCTTACATTATTTCCTATAATAGCTTGAATTATGAAAATGCTTTGGTTTGGGACCAGCAGTTGGCATAATGGCCATGTCGCTGAACTTCTATGTAGTCGACTGAGGTTCGAGTCCCGGACCTAGTGACTTAAACTCACACTGGGCATGTGTGCGTGCGTGTGTGCCCAAGATCCTAAGAGGAGAATGGAGGAGAAGGGATTGCAGTGTGGCCATCCCCCCTGGGGGATAATTTCTCGCTTTCTGTCTCTCTGTCTCTCTCTGTCTTTCTGGTGAGTGCATGCACCCTGTAGCAAAAACCTCTCCAAAGAAAAAAGAAAAAGAAAATGCTTTGGTTTTATGAAAAAGAGGAAAACGAACAGAAGAGATGTTAGCAAGTTGTAAATTCTTGCAACAGAAAGGGGAGGTTTTTTTCTCTTTGGAGTTAACTTAGTTTTTTCAGATAAACTATTAAATGCTAGCTTAGCAGACAGAGAAAGGTGCAGAAATCAAAGTACAGCTTGATGGATATTTACAAAATAAGCACATTGTATAACCCCACCTAGACCAAGAGATAGACCTCCGGAAGCACCCCGATGTGCCTTCTCAGGTGGTTCCTCCCGCCCTCCAAGGTAACCTACCCTGACATAAGATGGAATAGGGTGGTGGTGGCCGTCTCCGAATGTTACGCAGGCGGACTCATTCTCTCTCTGCTCTTCTGTGTCAGCTTCTTTATTACCCAACCCTTTTTTCCCTGCGAGGTTCACCCATGTTGTTTATGTAACAGTCGGCAATCCTCACTGGATGCCTTTCATTTTATGAACGTGAAATCTTCATCTATTTTGTTGAGAGGCATTCAGGTCATTTCCAGTTTGGGGCTATTAAAATATAATTTTCCACGAACATTCTTGTGTGTGGGTTTTGGTGTTCACACATAGGCACCTCTGCTGGGTGGATTTCTGGAAGAGGAGTAGCTGGACGTGTCTCTAGCCTTTGTAGTTAACACACCTATTCTTAGTGTTTAAGATGCCCAGAAACTCCGCATTCTTGCCAGTACTTGGTATTAACAGGTTTTCATTTTAGCCATACTGATAGTTAGGTAGCAGTATCTCATTGTGGGTTTTAGTAATTTTTATTTCCCAGTGACTACTGCTGGGCATTTCTTCATGTCATTTGGATATTCTCTTGCAAGTGTTTATTCAGACTTTTTACCAATAGAAAAAATTAGGTTATTTATTTCTTTAAAGCCTGTGTCTTTTTTTTTCATGAGTGAGAGCAACAGAGTCAGCACCTCCAATAGGTCCTGAAGTCATGATCCACCCACAGCCTTAGCCAGCCCTGGACTATAAGCTCACATTCCTGTCATATTTAGGGGGTCTCCAGATGCAAATCTGGAGACTTCCCACTTGAGTCAGCCTCACAGAGCTGTCAAGTCTTAATGTTGTACCACTGCCTGGCCCCCATTTGTCTTTTAAAAATCGACTTTAGTGATTTTTTTCTTTTTAAGAGATTTTTTTTTTTTCCATAGGGCGTGTGCGCCTGCAGGAGACAGAGAGAAAAAGAGACGAAAAGCGAGAAATCATCTCCCGGGGGGATGGCCACACGGCAATCTCTTCTCCTCCATTTTCCTCTTGGGATATTGGGCACGCACACGTGCGCACACACACACACACCCCTGGCGTGAGTTTGAAGCACCGGGTCTGGGACTTAAACTGCGGTCAGCCATGTGGGAGTCTAGCTATCTAACCATTATGCCATCTGCTGGTCCCGACCTTAGGAATTCTTAAACATATATTCAGACCAGGCTTATAACACAGTAATTGAAGTAGTTGGGTCCCACATGACCAGCGAGGTTTGCATCCTGGCTCCAGCAGCTTTGAGGGGCATGCCCCAAATTCCATTGAGATGGAGAAGTGGAGAGGCTTTGTGGTGAGGCCATACCTTACTGTGGGGTGATTTCCCCCCTCTATGTCTCTGGTGAGCACACGCACCCCCTGTGGGGGAGGGGAAGTATACATACTTATGTGTGTGTGTATATATGTGTGTGTGTATATACATATATATACACACGTACGTATATATATGTATATACACACACACATATGAAAGATCATGTTTTCAGATATCCTTAAAAAGTTAACATCCAGTCTTAAAGTGTAAAGTGAGTAGTACTTTTCCTTCTGAACAAGATAGGAATCTTTATTTTGTTTTTCTTTCTTTCTTTTTTTTTTTTTTTTTTTTTTTTGAGAGAGAGATTTTTGCTATAGCGCGTGTGCATTCACCAGACAGATTGAGAAACAAAAAGCAAGAAATCACCCCACAGAGTGATTGGCCATGCTTCAGTCCCTTCTCCTTCATTCTCCTCTTGGGATTTTGGGCACATACGCACACCTGCCCGACATGAGTTTTAAGCCGCTGGGTTCAGGACTCAAAACACAGTCGACTACATGGGAGTACAGCCACATAACCACTACGCCACGTGCTGGTCTCACAAGATAGGAATCTTAAAACAATTGAATCTTTCTTTTAATTGCTGGAGGATGTGTGCTCACTGGGGCAGGGAGGTGCAGAGAAGAGCACTCACCCATGGGCTGTGGTCATCTTCCTCATCCTGTCTGTCGAGACTTCAGGCCAACACACCTGGCGTGTTTCTTAAACTGCCAGGGCTGGGATTCCAACCACTGTCAATCATGTAGGATCCAACTCCCTTAACCACTATGCTTAACCACTGACCCAGACCAAAACACATTAATTCTTCTTCTCCCTTCCCATTTTATATGATACTTACTTGTTTTTAGCCTCTACATTTGTTTTTTGTTTTCTTGGATTTGTTTTGTTTTTAGAGAGATTTTTGTTATAGGGTGTGGGCATGTGCTAGAGACACAGAGATAGACAGAAAGCGAGAAATCACCCCCCCCAGGGGGGATGGCCGCATCATAATCCCTTCTCCTCCATTCTCTTCTTGGGATCACGGGCACGCACACACATGCGCCCAGTGTGAGTTTAAGTCACCCAGTCTGGGACTCGAACCGTGGTTGGCTATATGGGAGTCCAGCGACATAGCCATTATGCTAACTACTGGTCTTGTAATTCTGAACTTTGAAGTTGGCAAGAATTATTTGTGGAATTCCTCAGGTAGCCTGTTTTGAGGATACTTTTCTTCACACAGGATTTATGTTTCTTTTTTTAAATGTTTAATGTTACTGTAGGGCATGTGCACTCACTTTAGAGACAGAGAAAGAGAAAGTGAGAAAGCACACCCCCACACTCTGGGCAGTGGCCATGCCACAGTCCCTTCACCTCCATTTTCCTTCTGGGATTTTGGGCACCCAGACACGCAGGCCCAGCATGTTTTTCAAGCCAGCATGTCCAGGCCTTGAACCATACAGTTGACCATGTGGGATCCAGCTGCCTTCACCACCATACCCTATGTTTTCTTTTTGTCAGGTGCTTGCGTTGCTACCAACCTGACACTGCTTCATTCATATTCTTCTCTTGGTTTGGGGTTTGGGGATCATGTGGTGTAAATTCAAATTGCAAATCCTTATGGTAGTTGGCCTATTGTTAGAGATTCTCAGGGGGACTTTTTCTTTTTCCACTTAGTATTTGGGAAAAGATATATAAGGCTTTTTGGTTTTTGATTTGGGTGTTTATTTCCCCTCAGTTAGTGGACAGGTTTTTTTTTTAATTGTTTTTTTTTAATGTTTACCTTTTAACAGATGGTAGACCTTCATGATTCTGTCATTATGTGGGTGTCTGTAATTTCCCACCTTATAGAAAAAACTCTCTACTCCTATAACTTGTGACTTAATGAATACCTAGCTTCTAATCATTGAGTAGAACTGTAATTTGGAAATTGCTCTCTAAGTTTTGCTTTAAGATGTAACTAAGTGTCTAGATTTTTTTGGAAATTACTGAAATAAGAGCATTTCCATGAGTATTCCTATACTGTTGGGTTGTTGGAAAAGTCATGATATATTTTTTCTGCACCTTTCTATGCAAAAATGAATCATGACTTTTCCAACACCCAATAGTATGATCTACATAATGACTTTAGATTGAAAGAAGTTTGCATGTTTAGATTCCTTTTTAGAATCCTACTTACAAATTGCTTTTTTTAAAACAACTGTCATTGGGTATGTGCTCTCACACTGGGTGTGTGGGGAGTGGGGAGACATAGAGAGGGAGGGAGGGAGGAAGAAAGAAAAGAGAGAGTGAGAAAGCACTCTCCAGGGGGGTGGCCATGCTGAAGTCTCTTCTCCATTCTCCTCTCGGGATTTTGGGCATGCACACACATGCCCCTGGTGGGCTTTTCAAGCCGCTGGTTGGAACTCTAATTGCAGTTGGTCATGTGAGATCAAACCACCTTAACCACCACACCTCTGGCTGGCCCCGCATTTTTGTTCTTAAACTGATAAGCGGAAATGTTAATGCGACAGCTGGTTCCCCTGTATTGGCCCTGTGAAAAACACTGGTTCCGAAGCACTGATAGCTTTCTGGTTCATCAGGCACATCTTGACTTTCTTGTTACGGCAAAAGCAAACATTTATTGAACATAACATTTTTCCGTTGCTGTAGGATGGTATTAATGTGTAGAGGGAACAGATTTGATTAATGTAGTAAATCACCCTCAAGAAGTTTGAAATACCTCACTTTGTTTTTTTCAACTTTGATCTCTGAGAGTGTAGCAGAGGTAGTACCTTAACTTGAAATAGAAGGAAGTAATTTGCTTCTGGCCGAAGGCCTTTCTAAAATCCCTTCTGGAATTTCTAGTCACATGATTGAGAAATATCATAGTAGTAAGTGTCTACTACCTTATTGCTTCCAATGTGAAGGTTTTGTGTGTGTGTGTGTTTTTGTTTGTTTGTTTGTTTTAAAAAAAAGCAACTCCAAAGGTATTCGTTTGGAACTTCTCTTTCTCCCCTCCCCTCGCTTAATTTAAAGCATCATATCATTTATTATATTGGACCAG
>NW_006198558.1:426965-429005 GCF_000334495.1 Tupaia belangeri chinensis | reverse complement strand
GGAATCATATGAAGAGGTTGAGTGCTGTTTTAGATTAATGACTTGGCAACTTGAAAATAGCCCACAGGAGTTAACAGTCCTGCTTGTGTTGGAGTAAGTTTTAAAAAGCTGGCCATTGAGAAGTGTTTGTATAAGCTGCACATTTAAAGTTGGAGTGAAGAAAACCCTCACGCTGATCCTCACAACCCCTAGTTCTTCTCAGTATACCATGTGGGGTCTTCTTGTTTACAGGATGGCGTAATTCACACAACTAACAACAACAACAAAGCCTTACTATCACAGTCAATACAGAATGCTCTGGGTTTACATGGAGTTGTTATTGTTTGTCCTCAAAATTTATGATTTTTTTATTTTTATAAGAAAGGTAGATATCTTGCTTTTTATAAGATACTAACAATGCCAGGGTATCTCATCCCTTCATTCATCATATTCTTATGATTTAGTCATTAGTTCTCCTTTTCTGTTTAATGTTTTTCAAATGATAGCCATATATTACAACCCAACCTTTTCTATCTTGGGAAAACACCCCTTCTTTTGTCTTCCCTCATTTGCAAGATTGTGCAACCTTTCAGTTAAACAAAACCAAAATTGTTCACTTGCCCAGTGTTCCACCCCCTCGAAATAGGCCACGTAGCTCCCTGTGGGCGTGACCATGGCTCCGTGATTGCCTTATCTCACGGCACTGGCTCCTCACAATGTCCCTTCCTCTGCTTTCCCAGCTCGTCTCCCTCTTCCGCTTGGTTTTTGTACTCTAGTGTCTCCTTTCTCAGGCTCAGGAGCAATTCTCATGAGCTTTTCCCTCCGTTTACTCTTAATGTTTTGAGGAAGTTATTTATACATAGTCCAAAGATGCAGGTCTCATTGAGGAATTCCCACTCCAGGATTAAACTTCTTAGTATGAACATTTTGAAAACGAAGAGTTTTTTTTTTTTTTTTTTTTTTCTCGTCAAAGCGTAGATGTTGGTGTGAATTCATAAATGTGATGTACAGATGGTTCTTATGTAAAATATATGCTCCTTAAAAATTGGCTGTATCCTAATATGATATGGTTAAATGCAAGGGAGATTACTATTTAAAAGAACCTGGCAAGGAATCTTTAAAGAATTCACATAATATAAGCAATCATACCACAATTTCTTGTTTTCAAAGTTTTCTGTCGGGTTGTCATGATGGTATATACGATAAATGATGATCTTCCTATTCATGAAAATGAAGGGTTTGCTCTATATGTATAATTTGATGTGCAAACGTCTTAAATGTTATTCTTACAGTGTTCACATCAATAGTAACTTGGTCAAAATGGGTGATCTGTTTCAGCAATTTAACATGTTATCTGTTCCATCTTTATTTTTATTTTATTTAAAAATTTTTTTAAATTTAACTTTATTATTTTCGAGTTCGATCAGAGAGAGAGGGAAAGGGAGAAAGCAAGCCACCAGGTCCAGGACTCTAACCACGGTCGACCCTGTGTGAGTCCAGTGCCTTTAACCAGCACACCACCTGCTGCCCCCTTGTTTATTTATTTTTTAATTAAAAAAAAATCGCCAGAGGGTATGTACTTGGCCGTTTTCCAAGCCAGCAGGCACAGGACTCGAAATACATGGGGTCCAGCTTCCTTAAACACTGGGCCACAGGGCCAGCCCCTGTTCTATCTTTAACTGTATATTTCATCACCTTAGCCTATTTTCCTAATCCACATAAATAACCTTTCTCATATATATCAACATTTTCTGGGTGAGTCAATTTAGGCACCTTGCAAAAATCATCGTGCTTGGGAACCAGCAGTTAGCATAATGGGTATGTCGCTGGACTCCCACGTAGTCGACCGCAGTTCGTGTCCCGGACCTGGTGGCTTAAAACTCACGCTGGCTGTGTGTGCGTATGCGCCCAAGATCCCGAGAGGAGAATGGAGGAGAAGGGATTGTGGCATGGCCATCCCCCCTGGGGGGTGATTTCTCGCTTTCTGTCCCTATGTCTCTCTCTGTTTGGCAAGCGCATGCGCCCTATAGCGAAAATCTCTCCAAAAAAAAAAAAATCATC
>NW_006198558.1:407579-426950 GCF_000334495.1 Tupaia belangeri chinensis | reverse complement strand
GTGTGGTTTTTTTTTTTTTTTTTCTTCCTTCTTCCCCCTCCATTAAATCTGTCATGCTTACACTTGATACCTCTAAGGATTTGAGCCCACAGAGTACGGTACTTGTGCCCTGCTGACCTTGTCTTTGTTTATTGCCCTTGCTATTAACCTAGAACATTCTTACATATCTTTCCACGATGATCCGGACTACAGTTTGACTGACTTTCTTTTTCTGTGAGAGAGAGAGAGAGAGAGAGAGAAAAGAAAGGAAGGAAGGAAGGAAGGGAGGGAGGGAGGGAGGGAGGGAGGGAGGGAGAAAGTGAGAAAAGCAAGCCACCAGAACTTGGTGGTCAAGAACTTGGTGGTCAGCCATGTGGGAGTGTCCAGCACCTTAATCACCACTCCACCTGCTGGTCCCCAGTTTGACTGACTTTCAAGATAATTGGTCTTAATTATTTCTAAGTCACTTGTTAGTGCAACCTAAGAGCAACTATTGTTGCAAGAGAGGATATAAATGGTGTTTGAGTTTCTTTTCTTAGCACCGAAGTCAGAAGATTAGAGTGAAAGTAAAAGCACATGACACAAAATTATGTGAGACTGTAGGCTTTCTGTAGCTTAAATGACACAAACCACTGCACGCTGTTAACAAGTGGTGATCTGGATTCCCCTTTGGTATTAGTTGTGATCTGAGATATTTTCATTTAAAGAAAAGCCATGTGTTAACATATATAGTTATTAAGAAGTACATTGCCTTTACCTATATTTACCTCCCATCCCCATTATCTATCAAGATCAAGCTCCTAGGGTAATTCCTTGGAACATTTCACATTGGCTCCTTTCTCTGTAAGAGTTTACAGTACACCCATATCACAGTGTGCTACAATTTATTTTTATTTATCTATTTTTGCCATAGGCGTATGTGTTCACCAGAGAGAGACAGACAATGAGAGAGAGAGTGAGAAAGCACCCCCACTAGTGGGAGATGGCATGCCATAATCCCCTCTCCTCCATTCTCTTCCCAGAACACTGGGCATGCATGCTCACATGTCCAGCGTGATTTTCAGGACACCATGTCTGGTAGTTGAACCATGGTCGGCCATGTGGGAGTCCAGTGCCCCAACCACTACACCAACTGCTGGTGCTACAGTTAAGAAGCGCTCTCTCTTCTTCTCCCCTCCCTAACTCATGAACTAACTCTTAATTTAGCCTCCAGGATAATGTGTCATCTATTTCCTGAACTCCCCACCGTACAGCCTATTCAATGATAACACATAATCTGTGTGGAACGAATTTTTAATAGAATAAATGAATTTAAGCAGAGAGAATAGAAATAAATATTTGTTTATGGGCTAACTTACCAATTCATAAAGTTTTAAAAATCTGGGATCGGAGTAGATTACATTATCAGTATACTCGAGAGCATAACATGTGGTACAATCAACTGCAGTGCCTCTAAAATGAACAGATATTTACAGAGGAGTTTTATTTGTGTCCTAATTAAACTTCCTATTATGCTACGTTTGCCTCAGTAGATGGCAATATACCAACTGTCAGATGGAAAAAACACATACGATTCTTCCACTGAAGGCAGTTGGGACTATGTAGGGGTTGAAGACCAGGGACAGATATGGGGAGAAAATGTCTAAGTCTGTCTCTTTCCTGGTCTTGGGAAAAGCTTAGGATAGTATTTGAGGACTCTCAGAGCATTAGGGGGTGGTATGAGACTCATGGATAAGCCTGCCAAGTTCTAGGTCTTGATCTTTGAGGAACTAAGATTGTTACTGGGCCTCCATGTCATCTGAGTTGTCAGCCTGGCCATATGCTTACCTTACTGTGCTGTTTGAAGCTAAGTGCTTGAATTTGCTTTTGGAGAATCTTTGAAAACCTCATTTATACATAATACTTAAATTTCCCAAGATTTAAAAAAATTTGGTATAACTTTTACTGGATGAAGTATTTGAAATGTAAAACATTTTTCCAGGTAAAGAGATTTTTGGTTCATAGTTAGGGGAAAAAAATGGCAATTAAAAAAATGACCACAAGTGTATTTCAGTGACCCTTGGATGGAACAGGTCAAAATAAAGGTCATACTTTTAACAAGAAATTGTTGGGGAATGGAATTTTAGTTCAGCAAGATGAATCAGTTGTAGAGAGTCCTGTACAGCATGATTCCTATAATCCCAGTAATGTGTTGTACACTTCCTAATGTAAGAGGGTGATCTCATGTTTTCATACCACAATTCAAAACTAAAGTTACAGGTCCAGCCCCATAGATCCCCATAAGCGCTGTGTAGAAGAGACCAGCTCTCACGTGACTGATCAGAGTTCGAATTCTGGCCCGGTGGCTTGCACGCTGGAGGTGTGTGTGTGTCCAGGATTCTGATGTCTTGGAAACTTGGAGGAAAAAGGATTGTGGCATGACTAAACCCTGTGGGGGTCTTCTTTCTCTCTCATGTGCCTATGTCATCTGTAATAATAAAAGGGAAAAAAAAAGAAAAATTAATTCCTTAGTAAAGACTTAGAAAGTAAAGACAAGAAGAAAATGCATGTGTCATGAATATTTCATATATTGTGGCTATATTATTTTATTTTTACTTCTTTTTAATTTCTGGTTTTGGATATTTTCCCAAAGCAAAAGTTACGCATAATTGCAGGTATATTTAATAGCAGTTTTAAAAAATTTACTATTCATTCTTTGTAGTTTGCCTTCATCTATGAAGTGATTAATAAAATGCATTATTTTCAGAGGTATTGTGCCATGGTAGAGTCAAGGCTACCTCAAGTTTGGCAACCTTGAAGACACCTTAGATTGGTTAATTTTTTATTTTAAATGAGGATCATGCCTAATCTTTAAACCTAATGATTTACTGAAATTCAACCTCATCTTAGCTTGTTAATCATTGTAGGTAATGTTACATACATGTTTTTTCACAAATAAAGGAACTTTAATAGTTATTATTTTATATTTATATAGTGCCTTAAATGCCTTATAGATGTTATCTTTTTTTTTTTTTTTTCGCTATAGGGTGCATGCGTTTGCCAGACAGACAGAGAGAGACATAGAGACAGAAAGCGAGAAATCACCCCCTGGGGGGATGGTCACGCCGCAATCCCTTCTCCTCCATTCTCCTCTTGGGATCTTGGGCACACACGCACACGCACCCGGCGTGAGTTTTAAGCCACCGGGTCCAGGACACGAACCGTGGTCGACTACGTGGGAGTCCAGCGACATAGCCATTACGCTAACTGCCGGTTCTCCAGATGTTATCTCTAATTAATCCCCACAACAACCCTGGAGGTAGGTATTACTCCCATTTTACAAGACAGGGAGGCTGAAGCACAGAGAAGTTAAGTGACTTGCCCAAGGTCACACAGTTAAATTCACTGAAGAGCCAGTACTTGAGCACCTTAGCCTCCCAGCTCCCAGCCAGATACCTCATAAGAGAATCTTTAATGAAAAGTATCTTTTTTTGCGGGGGGAGAGGTTTTTGCTATAGGGCGCATGTGTTTGCCATAAAGACAGAGACAGAAAGCTAGAAATCATCCCCCAGGAGGCATGGCCATGTTGCAATCCCTTCTCCATTCTCCTGTTGGGATCTTGGGCACACACGCACACGCACCCAGCGTGAGTTTAAGCCACTGGGTCCAGGACTCGAACTGCAGTCAACTACATGGGAGTCCAGTGACATAGCCATTACACTAACTTCTGGTCCCATGAAAAGAATCTTTAAACAAACTATCAAGTATGTTAATGTACATTTTTAATGCAGAAGAACACTCCATTTTGAACATTAACCATATTTTACTTGTCCCTAGCCTTGTCTTGTCTATAATTATGATACTTCCTTTTTCAATCCTGGGTTATCTCTTTTAACAAATAACCATCTGTCACATATTAAGTAGGCAAAGGACATTCATTTACCAGCCATAACATTTTGAAGTCTTCCATGTCAAACCCTGTGCTAGGTCATGTGGGACCCTGTTTTCGAGTTGCTCATTACACATGTGTGAGGCCTACCACTGAACAGACGACTGAGTCAGCAGGGGGTGCTATGTTGGGGTAAACCAGAGGGATTGCAGGGCTCGAAGGCTTTCACACGCCCAATGGAGGCTTGTAGGAGGCTTTCCTTCACAAATTCATATTTGCAAGGAAGGCAAAATGAGGCCAGCCCTTACGTGGGAAATTACAGGATGTATTGAGATACCTGCAGATAAGAGTTGCATTTCGCCAGCTGGGAGAGGCTCTTATTATCTTCCGAGGCACGAACACTATGCCCAGCATTTTACACTTGTCATATGACCACTTCTGAGAATAGTTAGGTTTGGGGAACCAAAGCCGTGAGAGGTAAGGGCTATGCTTGAGCCCTCCTGCTGTTCTGGGCATCTCTTAGGTGGGCTTCACAACTCTAGGCAGACTGCTCACGCCTGCCCAGAACTCACTCAGCTCTTCCAGCCGCAGCCTCGATGTGCTTTCTGTCCAGGTGTGTGTGTGTTTGGTTCCCCTCCCACCCCGCCCCCATTTTGCTTTCTCAACTGAGCTCTTGTACTATTTGGTTGTCCTGACAACTATCTGGAATTTTCTTTTAACCCAAAGCCTTTGTACTGTGTGTAAAATTGGCCTAGCAGAAAATCACCAGGGCTTGGGGCCAGCTGTTGGCATAATGGTTATGTTGCTGGACTTCCATGTAGTCAACCACAGTTCGAGTCCTGCACCCGGTGGTTTAAACTCACACCAGGCGCATGTGTGTGCGTGCCCAAGATCCCGAGAGGAGAATGGAGGAGAAGGGATTGCGGCGTGGCCATCACCCCTGGGAGGTGATTTCTCACTTTCTGTCTCTCTGTCTCTGTCTGTCTGGCGAGTGCAAGTGCCCTATAGCAAAAACCTCTTGGAAGGAAGGAAGGAAGGAATCACGTAGGCTGAAAAAATAATTTCTCTACTTCTGTTCTCTCTTGCCCGTTTTATCATCTTATTTAACTTGGAGTTTTAGTTTCTGAGAAACTGAAGTAGTGTGTGAAGGGGGCACAGCAGCCACACCCCGAGGTAGGCTGCTGTGGGAGCCCACGTGGCAGCACCAGAGCGCGCAGCAGGCTGAATGGCTCCAGGGCGCCGCAGGGGCTTAGCACTCACTGTCCTGGTGCTCCAGGTTAAACGTCTCTGTTACATGCCTTTTCATATTGTATGCCTTGTGATCATCGTCTTGCCCCCATTTTGTGGCAGCTTGCTCTTCTTTTGGTGAGCATTCAGCCTTAGGCTTTTCGTTTTTTTTATTTCTGCCATTTGATTAAGACCGAATACCCATTGCCCAGGCCTGTCTGCTCAGAAGTTCTGAACCTTCCGTGTGCTAGGCACTGGCGTGCAGGGCTGCTGTGAGGGGAGCCCGCGGAAGCAGCCCGCTAAGGGGAAGACTTCTGTACTGTGATTATTTAGACAAAGCATTGTGGAAACACAGTTGAAGGAGCTTTAAATTTGTTCCAAGTAGATTGAGAAAGCGGGTCAGATTTTAACTGGGCCTTGAATTCTCAGTGATGGCTGAAGGAAGAGCAGAGGAAGCTGTTACACAAGGACAAGTGAAGACGTGAGTAAACGGAGCACCAGTAGTCTTTAGGAAGTCCCAGGTCTGTGGTCCCTTCCCCACTGCCCAGGTCTGTCCCAGTAAAAAGGCAAACAGCAAAGTACGCAATCCCACCACTCCCTGTCTCAGCATGAATACAGTGCTACTTTATTGGCTGTTCCCTTCTTTGCATATAGAAAACGAGACCCAAACATGGGAGTCGGACAGAAATTTCAAAAGCAGTATCAAAATGTGCCGGTTTTTGGAACTACTTCTTGTATTGTCGGTTTTTCCTTCCAATTTCTGTTTCCCTCCTTTGATCACTTGCTATAAGCCGGACACTTTACAAAGTTTTTTTTGTTTTAATTGGCATAACTTTATGGGTTTGTTTTCCTTGTTTTACAGATGAGAAAACTGAGTCTCAAACAAGTTTAAAAAGCTAAAATCAAAAATACTTGTTTAAGATGCCCAGCTACTGAGTGGGGCAGCTCTTCCTCTGCCAGAGTATCTCCACAGCTTTCACTCCTTATCCTGCAGTGAAACTTAGAGCTGCCACCTGAGAGTCCAGACCAGCCCTGCCCCCAGACCCTGACTGACCAGTTGGGTGACTGAGACAGGCAGTCAGAACTTTTGGGACCAGTAGATGGCTTCTTTGCTATGTCGCTAGACTCCCATGTAGTTGACGGAGGTTCGAGTCCCAGAGCTGGTGTTTTAAACTCATGGGGGGCATGTGTGCATGCTTGCCCAAGATCCTGAGAGAATAGAGGAGAAGGGATTGCAGTGTGGCCATCCCCACTTTGGGGGGGATTTCTCACTTTCTGTCTCTCTGTCTCTCTCTGTCTTTCTGGTGAGTGCATGCACCCTATAGCAAAAACTTCTCCAAAAAAAATAAATAAGTGAATAACTTTGTAAAATTTTGTTTTCCTCCCCTATGTAAGTTGGGTAATTGAAATACACTTCCTTTTAACTTCACTGTCTCTTCTCGGACTCCTCCCATCTCTGCGGTTCCTGTCTGCCAGTTGTTATTCTGTATGACTGAGTTATTTATATAATGTAGCCAGAATGTTCTAACGCAGAAGATGCAAAGGCATCACTGTTGTAGATATTTAGAATCAAAATCAAAATAGTGGTTTCCTCTGGGGGGGTGGGGGTGGGGCTGAGGCTGAGAATGAGAATTGCCTGGGAAGAGGCATGAGGGAACTTTCTGGACTGATTAAAATGCTCTATATCTTGGTAGGAGGCTGGGTAATTTAGCTGTGCACTTAGATTTGTATACCTCACTGTATATAAGTTTTGCATTGAGAGTAACAAATTGTAAGCAAATACTGAGCTCTACTTAATGATACACATGCCATAGTATGAGAGATGGACAGAGATAAAGATACCCTCCCCCAGCCTTCTAGCCATCAGCAACACAGGCGCTCGTGTGAGTACCTGGTGTGCTTGGGTCGACCTGAGTCCAAACCCTAAGTCTTCCATATGGCTTCCAGTATTAAGGAGCAGTGCCCTACTGCGTGTGCTCCTGAGGTTGGGCCTGAAATTTTTTATAATAAATATATAAATGTAAATATTAAAAATATCATTTTAGTAAGCTGTTGGGGAAATCTCACTTTTAAAATCAGTTGACAAATTTATATCAATGGCCTCCTCCTTGGAGTGTCTTTGTTAATGCCACCCCAGATTTTATTTAGATTATCATGAATTTAAGTAGCAGCTCAGACAGACATTTTCTTTCCTGAGTCAGTCTTACAGGTGGGGAAGCTGCTAGATTCACTATCCTGCAGAGCTGAAGCTTGCCGAGCAATGTTCGTCCCGGCAGCTGCGTTGGTCACTGATAGTTATACCAGATTTCTAGAAGTTAGTGTCACTCACCATCAGCCAAAGATTAGACTTTTCCCTTCCTCCTCCTCTCACTCCAGATAAATCCTTGACCAGATGACATTTGCTCAAAAGGAAAAAAGCTGTTTTTAGTTTTGTGCTTTGTTTCCAAACTACCACAGGTTGTATTGCCTCATGTTTCTTCAACAAATCCAACTTCGTACTTTCAGGATCCATAGCGCTTCAGTTGGAGACTAGTTTTCATTGTGCTAGTCTGAGTTCCGTACTTGAAATCGTCTTGATTTGGAAGCCTACAGAATGTACCTCTTACTCTCTCATGTGGAAGAGACAACTTGTCCTCTCTTCACTGGTCAGCCCCAGACCCGAGTCGTGTCCAGAATGAGTGTCCCATCTATGTGGTGTTTGAAAATGCACAGACGTTGGGAGTGCATGAATTCTCGGGCACCTGATACTGATGGGTGGGCGAAGGGAAGGGGAAGGCCCATAGGACAGTGAATTCAGTCATGGTGATGTCGTTTCCATGTTTTTTCCATGTCTCATTTCCTGTTTTGTTATTAAAAAAAAAAAAAGCTAAAATATGTTTTGAATTATTTAGTTCTAAAAATGCCATCTTTCTCTTGTCATAACAGTAACTAATCACAAGTCATTTTACATACCTGAAAATGCAAGTAGTTACTTTACATAGTGAAAATACAGTGTAATAGAATATTTTAGAAGGTTTAAGTGAAATAAATATTTGAAATAAAATTGGATTGGAGGATGAGGGGAGAGAGGAACAGAATGCTTCCTGAGTTGCACATGAATATGTAACATAGTTGTGAAGGCTCTAGCACTCAGTAGATAATTTTTGTTTAAAAATCCACAAAATTGGAAGCCAGCAGGTAGCGTAATGGTTACATCACTGGATGCCCACATAGCCGGCCGTGGTTTGAGTCCTGGATACAGTGGCTTAAAACTCAGGCTGGGCATATGTGTGCCTGGTCAATATCCCAACAGGAGAATGGAGGAGAAGGAATTTGCAGCATGGCCATCTCCCGGTGGTTAATTTTTCACTTTCTGTCTGTCTCTCTCCTCCTCCTCCTCCTGTGAGTGCATGCACCCTATAGCAAAAAATCTCTCTTAAAAAAACCCCTGCAAAATCGGGTCAGCCTGTAGTATGGTGATGAAGTGACTGGGTCTCACATGGCCACCTGTACAATTTGAGTCTGCAAACCACCGGGCACGTGTGTGTATGGCCCAAAAATCTGACAGGAGGAAGAAATGGAAAGGAAGGGGTTGTGGTTCCTCCCCCCATGGGAGGAACTTTCCTCATCTGTCTGTCTGTCTGTCTGTCTGTCTCTGGTGAGTGCATGCACCCTCTAGCAAATTAAAAAAAAAAAAAATCCACAAAATGAGAGCAGAGGGGAGCAGGAAAGAAATTTGGTTGTTTGAAAGTTACCCTAAGGACCAGCAGATGGAATAATGGTTACATTGCTGGACTCCTATGTAGTCGACTGCAGTTCGAGTCCCAGACCTGGCAGCCAAAAACTCACGCCAGGAACGTGTGCATGTGTGTCCAAAATCCCGAAGGAGACTGGAGGAGAAGGGATTGTAGCATGGCCATCCACCCTAGGGGTTGATTTCTCGCTTTCTGTCTCTGGCAAAAAGTCTGGGGCAGAGGTGGGGAAGTTACACTAGAAGATAGGATCTGTATATTTACATGAATCCCTAAAAACAGGCAGGTGTATGTGAGTGCCAAATAATGTCGGAATTGACCAAGAAAAATTTAGTCTTCTACACGACTGTGGTAAAAGCATTGATTCCCAACAATTTCCCCATTTATAAAGATTTTTCAGAGAGGCTAGCTACACATTGAGCTAGCAGCTGTGTAGTCCAAAAAGTGTTGGCTGGATTTAACATACTGGGGGCATGAGGATTCCTAAGAATGTCACACCTTGTCTATGCCAATAAATCAGACCGTCTGTTCTTGATAATAAATCTGAAGTCAATGGCAGATTTTGCTCCTTATTGGAGTGGTGATATTCAGAAGAGAGAAGATTTTTTTTGTATATTTTGCCCTCTCTATTTGAGTTGCTTTTATATTTTATTTATTTATTTTTAAGTTATTAAATAATACTGGCAATTCCCAAGAAACCTAGATCTGGATTTCATTTTGTCTCTTCAACTCTGTGTGAGCTTGTGCACATTCCTGACATGTTACAAACAGCTTGTGTCTCTGAAAGTGCAGTATCAATTTTCAGTGGTGAAAGCCCCAAAAGGAAACAGACTGATTCTTCCATGCACAAACAGCTGGGCAGTTGTGGATGGAATTAATTGCTGATATATATTGGCTGTGTTTTTCTTCTCTTGTCATTTCCTTTGCAGCTGTGAAAGTGAAGTTTGACTTGAAAACAGACTTTTCCAGCAGTGCAAATTCAAAAAGTATCAAGATGGGATTCTTCTAATATGATATCCAACTGGTACCTTTGAGTTGTTCAGTTTTGGGGTGAGCAAGGGATGGCAGCAGGTGATTTCTAATTACATATATGGTTAGAAAAATAATTCAGTTAGACACTTGGACTTTAAAAGGGTTATTTTGGTGTGGTTAATTTATCATATGGATTTTTTTACTTCATAATTCAGCAAAGGCCAGATCAAACAACACACTCTCTGTAGGATCTTTTATTTTTGTATAAAAATTATTTATTTCCATTTGTTATTATTATTTAATTTGACCAGACAGAGAGAGAGAAAGGGAAAATGAGAAAGCAAGCCGCCAGGTCAAGGACCCGAACCACCGTCAGCCATGTGGGACTCCAGCGCCCTTAACCACCGTGCCACCTACTGGCCCCTCTCCCTAGGATCTTTAAAAAAAAAGTGTTATAGGCCATCATTCAAAATATTGAAATGTTCAGTACTCTGGACTGATTTATTGTTCCAGTGCAAGGGAGTAGCAGTTGGCTTGGGTAATGTGATAACGTGCATCACTAAAGGTGTTTTCCTGGGCTTCTCTTAAAACCATTTTCATTGTTTTAAATAGTTTATATAATCATTTATAATCTTTAACATGTTTGGGTATTTTACTAGAAACTTATTTTTTATTTCACCATTATAGGAATTCATTTAAAAAATAAGAATTGTGGGGGTCAGCAATGGCATGGTAGTTAAGGGCACTGGACTCCCACATGGCTGACTGTGGTTCGAGTCCTGAACCTGGTGACTTGCTTTTTCTCCCTCTTTAGCTCTCACCCTATCCTTCTCTGGTGAGATTAAAATGAATAAATAAATAAAGTTAAATAAAATATTTTTAAAAAGTAACAGTCATGTCTCAGTGCATATATATAAAAAGTATTGGGGAGGGACCAGCAGCTATGTCGCTGAACTCCCATGTAGCTGACCTGGTTCGAGTCCCAGACCCGGTGGCTTAAACTCACGCCGGGCGCATGTGCTTGCGTGCCCAAGATCCCAAGAGGAGAATGGAGGAGAAGGGATTGTGGCGTGGCCATCCCCCCTGGGGGGTGATTTCTCACTTTCTGTCTCTATGTCTCTGTCTGTCTGGTGAGCGCACGCGCCCTATAGCGAAAAAAAACCTCTCCAAAAATATAAAATAAATAAATAAATAAATAAATAAAAAAGTATTGGGGAAAATCACTTTGAACAATAGTCAGATATTTGAAAATAGTTTCAATACTGACAAGTTGTTTTGGACACCTTTTTCTTTTTTGACACTTTTTTTTTTTTTTTTTTTAAGGTTTTGCCATAGGGCTTGTGTGTTTATCAGAGAGAAGAGAGACAGATAGAGAAAAAGAGAGATATCAGTCCTCAGAGGGGATGGCCACACCACAATCTGTTCTCCTCTTAGGACTCCTGGAACGCAGGCTCACGTGCCTGGTGTGATTTTCAAGCTACTGGGCCCAGGACTTAACTATGGTCAGCAGTGTAAGAATCCAGCTGCCTTAGCCATCACGTCACCTGGTGACCCCTAGGCACTGCTTTTTTTTTTTTTTTTTTCCTTTCAGTTTTGCCAGGGGACATGTGCACTCACTAGAGAGAGAAAGTGAGAAAACATCCCCATGGGAGATGGTCATGCTGCAATCCGTTCTCTGTTTCTTCCTCCCTTAGGGATTCTGGACACACTTGCACAGGTAGCCAGCGTGTTTCTCAGGCCCCTGGATGTGGGACTTGAGCTAGGCTGTCGGCCTTGAGGGATCCGGCAGCTGCCTTCACCACTGTGCCACTGGCTGGCCTGTTTTAGACACTTTTGAAGATTTTTAGATAATTTTTATGTATACATCATATGGAATGAATTATTTGGGAAAAAGTCACAGGAAAATTAAAAAATTTATGAAAGTATTTGAAAGATTGAATATAAAAATCTTTTAAGTGTGGTGTACATATTAGTGGTTTTTATCAAAATAATTTTTCCTTTCAGAATTGTTTATTTATTTTTAGTTTTGCATAGGACCTGTATGGTTGCCAGAGAGAGAGAGAGAGAGAGAAAGTGAGAAAGTAAGAAGCCACCACCCACCAGCCCTTTCTCCATTCTCTTCTCCGGATCTTGGCCATGCCTGCACACGCGTCTGCTGTGTTTTCAAGCTGCCAGGTCCAGGACTCGAACATAAAGTCAGCTGTGTGGGATCCAGCAGCATTAACCTCTATGCCACCTGCTGGCCCCAGTCATTTTCCCTTCTATGTTCCATAATCCTACCAAAGCAAGTCCATAAATCACCTCCCTTAGTTTTGAAGGCAACTCTTGCTACAATAGTTGGCAGTGAAATGCTCTGATTGCTCCTGTGTTGCTAGGAGAATTAGAACATTGGGGAAGAGAGAAAGTAGGTAATATATACTCATGTTCAGGTCCCTGAAAATAGCCCAAGTCATGTTCTCGATGAGCAGCGTTTCTGACCATCTGAGATACGCAGAAGCTGCTGTGGCTAAACTTAGAAATTGGCACGGTTGCACTTCCTGTGTAGTGGTGCACTCCCACCTAGAGCTCTGAGGTTGAGCCACGTGACCCTACCTTGGATTTTTATCTTTCCTTTCTTCATGAAAAACAAATGAGTCTATACTTCACTTCAGGGCAGGAACTCTGATCAACAAGCATGAACTTTTCCCCTGTTTCTTTGAGGAGGATTAACCAATTCATTTTGACTCTGAGGCCCTGAAAAATGTTGTAGCCATATTAACGTGCAGTGCGCTTTCGCTGAAATCTGCCTGGGTGTGTTGTTTCCCCCAGAGTGGGCTCCACCCTTGCGGTAACCGCACCGAGTGTGGATATCTTGCTGTTTAAAACAAAGTTCATTCTTAGGGCAGCATTGCAGCAGAATTGCCACACAAAAACCAGCTTAAGACATGTCCGGCAGCTTCACTTTTTTTTTGTAAGTAACCAATTGTCTATTGTAATACTGATAACTCAGTTTAGGGGGAAGCGTAGATAAGATAGGTGGTTAATTTCGTTCCAGCTGCTGGTGACATGCACTCATGTACTCTTCTTCTCTGAGAGGACCTGTGGCTGTTTCACTGCTCAACTAATGTTTTCCTCGCTTTAGTTCACGTATCTCCCCCCCCTCCATTTCTTAATCAGTTTATTGAAATGTTACCATTTTGTACTGTTTTGGGGATGACTATTTAAATGGTAGAAAATATTCACCAATGTGCTAATTACTTAAGATAAAACGTTTGACTGTTTTGTACTGAGTTGATTGAGACCATTGATAGCATAATCTGGCAAGCCTGCATTTCGAGACATCGTGGCATGAACTTTGTGTGTAAGAGTGGGTTCATTGAATGAAAAAAAGGCAGCATCTAAAGAGCCTTTTATTTCTGTCATAATGATGCTTTGTCCTATTGCTGCTGGGTATTTGTCGGAAGAGTTGGGGCCGGCTGCAGCCCAGAGTTCTATTCCATGCCTCATCAGTTCCGTGCCTCTGTGTCCTTTCTAGTTTGTGACATGAACGGTAAGTTGAACTGTAGGAGAATTCTTCTTCAATGAGGTCCATGATCCGCAGGTTGTTTTTTTCTTTGCTCTCGGGGTCTACAGGACCTTATCTCCCCCTCACATGCTGGGGTTCTGTTTGCAGCTGGGTTTTAAATGCCTGTGAAGTGCTTCTGTCCTGACCGAAGTGGGTATGTTGAGAAAGATGCTGCACTTTGTCACTATACCGACCGTGGTCTTCCTCTGGTGTGTGTTCATTGTGTGCTCTTTGGGCCTAGACACACTCACTGCGTGCAGGCACGTTAAACAGCCTCCCTCAGTTGAAATCAGAGCCAAAGGTTGACAAGGGCAGATCTCTGTACAGTTTGGGGGCAGGGGAGGAGGTGGTGTCATCCTTTTAGGACGGAGACCTTCTAGACCTTCCAGTGCCTCCTTGCTTCAGCTTTCCCTTTGTCACTGGGTCCGGTTATATTTAGCTGTCTTCTGACTTCACTTCATGCATGCATGAAGTAAGTGCATATCACAGAGGAAAGCATTAGCCTGGAACTAAGATACTGTTTTACTTTTGGAGGCATAAGTTCCTTTGCTTATAAAATTAGGAATGTGGGTTAGCTCTCTAAGATCATCTCTGATTTGGAATACCTTAATGCTCTTTGCAAAGACAGCATGCTTATTTCAGAAATGCTGACGGGAGTGTGTTAGCATTGAGGAAAATATGTTAGGAGTTAACCCCGAGTCGTTCTTATAGATGGCATGAGACTACAGTTTTACTTCACATAAATAATTTATGTCAAGAATTTGGGAAATCTACATTTTAATATCTGAGCAGTCGAACTGACTGTATACATCATGTCCTCACCGGAAAAATCAGTTTTCACGTTGAAACGAGGCCAGGCTCTTGCCTCAAGTGTTGTGTAGGCTTTTCCTTAAATATACCTGCACTTAGTACGTGATCGTTAGTCAGGTAACTGTGGGTAAGTGGCTCGCAAACCTTTTTTTTTTTTTGGTGTTTTCGTATCATGACCCAATACAGAGATACATACCAAATGAGGTGGATTTTTTTTTTTAATGCTTAAAAAAAAATGATCAGAGGCTGGTCACCAGAGAGAAAGGGAGCATGACCATGCTGCAGCCCTTTTCCCTCCATTTCTGCATTTCCGGCATGCGCACACGTGTGCCTGGGGTGCTTTTCAAGTCCCTCGGGCTGACGCTGAGATTCCCGTCAGCCGCGTGTGTTCGGTCTCCTGATTCACAGGGCTTGGCTGCTACTCTCCAGGGCAGGCCCTTCAGTATTTATTAACAGATCATAATTGTACACATTTGTGGGCTACAGTCCATGTTTTGGCACATGTAATATATTGAATAATGATCAAGTCATGGTAATTAGCATAGCCATCACCTTTTTTTTTAATTTACCAGAAGGCACATGCACTCAATAGAGACAGAGAAAGAGGGTGAAAGAAAGCAAGCACCCCTCAGGGGGCATCACACTGCAGTCCTTCTCCTCTGTCTCTCCCTACTTTGAGCATTTGGGGCACGCAGGCACACACGCTTGGTGTGTTTCTCACAGGTAGCTGTTGCTACCTGTCCAGTACCTGATCTGTGCAGTTTGTCCCATGACATCCAATTTAATGTAACCACCAGGCCACATGCTGGCCGCTTGTATCTTTTCTTCTTTTGTTTTTGTTTATAAGCGAGAGGGTATGCATGCTCACCAGAGAGAGGTAGAAAGCACCCACCAATGAGGCGTGGTCATACTACAATCCCTCCTCTCCATTTTTCCATCTCTCCATCTGATGGAGCTTTGGACACATGCACACATGTGCCCTGTGTATTTTTGAAGTTGTCAGGGCCAGGATTCAAACCACGTAGTCAGCCATGAATGGTCTGGCTCCCTTAACCAATAGGCTATGGGATTGGCCTAGCATATTCACCTTAAGCATTTATCATTTCTTTATTGAGAAAACATTCAATATCCTCTCTGGCTATGTAAAATATACAGTGTGTTATTGTTATCTATAGTCATACTGTGTGTTAAGAGAACCGGAAAGTTCTGTCTAATGGAATATTTTTTACCGATCCCTATACAACTGCCCTTTAACCTCCTCCTGTTTGCTCCAGTATGTCATACAAATTTTGTCTTAATTTATGCTTCCCTCTTAGTAAAAATTAACACACATACCATGACATGAAAAGGGTTAAGTCTTTTTCTAGAGAGCTAGATATGATGTCATGTAAATTCAGTGCAGTGTCACGTGATCATTGATAAACCCCATCTTTATCTTCTTTACCACGGGCTGGCTCTGCAGTGGTTTCTTTCTCTGTGTTAGTATACTTTTAAAGAGTGTTAATTTTGTCATCTAAAAAATGTATATGGTAAAAAATAAAACAATAGAAAAGGGCATATGAAAAAAGTTTCTTTCATACCCTACTCCCATCATCCATATTCCCCAGAGGGAAATTTCTTTTGTGTTTCTAGAAAAACATTTACCTGGACATTTTTTTAAAATTATGTAAAATCGTACCAGTGAATGGTGTGATGGTTAAGGCCCTGGACTCCCTCGTGGCCCACCGTGATTCAAATCTTAGACCCAGTGGCTTGAAACTTACGCCAGGTGCATGTTTGTGCATGCCCTAAATCCCAAGAGGGGGAGAATGGAGAAAAAGCTGTTACAGCATGGCCACTCCCCTGAGGGGTGATTTTCTCGCTTTCTGTCTCTCTGGTGAGTGCCTATGCCCTATAGTGAACATCTCTCTCAAAACAAAATTATATGAAATTATGCTGTTGAGTTGTTGGGAAAGTCATGATTTGCATAGAAAAACATCAAAAAATGCATCATGACTTTCCTGACAATCTAATACATGTAACATTATGTATAGGCTTCATTCTTTTTTTTTTTTTTTTTTTAATTTCAGCTGTGCCCAGAAATTGTATGGCCTTTATTATTCAAGAAAGTTACAGAAGAGAATGGTTTCTGTAGCATAAAATTACCACAGTTGGCATGATCTTCCATTGAATACGCTTTTCTCTTTCTCTCTCTCTCTCTCTCTTTTTTTTTTGCTAGAGTATGTGTGCACTTGCCAGAGAAAGAGAAGAAAGCACCGCCCATGGCAAATTATCATACCACGGTCCCTTCTCCCCCTCAGTTCCTCCCCCCTCAGTCCCTCCTTTCAGAATTTGGGCACACATGTGTGCATGCCCGGTATCTGTCTCAGGCCACCAGGCTTGGCACTCAAACTATGTGTTCAGCCATGTGATGTCTGGCTGCCTTAACCACCAGACCACAGAGCCAGCCTGAGTAGCTGTTCTCTTAATTGACTAGCACCATGCATCCGTCTGGGAATATGAGGAATCAGTTCATTCTACAAAGTTATCAAGAGTGTTCACTGCTAACTCTAAAGATATGTTGATATAAAAATGTTTCCTGATCTGGGCCAGTGGGTGGCGGGGTGGGGGGTGCTGGACTCTCTCACATGGCCAACTACAGTTTGAGTCCCAGACCTGGTGACTTGCTTTCTCATTTTCCCTCTCTGTTACTCTATCTCTGGTGAGCACATGTTCCCTTTAGCAAATTTAAAAAATAAATAAATAAAAATAAATAAATAAATCTTTAAAAAAATTTTCCTGATTTTTCTAGAGGCAGATGCAGTCCTATTGTTTTCAACATAAGTTTAAAGTAACATACATTCTAGAAAGTGTACATGCAATATGTACACAACTTGGCAAATGTTCACAAACTGAGCACACCTAAATAACAAACTCCCAGATCAGGAACCTAACATCACCAGCCTCCTGGGGATACCCTCTTGACCCCTTTCCTAATCACACATCTGTTCCTAAGGGTAACCACTATCAGAAATTCACTTTGTATATTTGTAAATTTATTATAAATAGAATTCTCTATATATGGCCTCTTTTGTGTCTTGCTTCTTTTGCTCTCCTTTGTTTTGTTTAATATAATTTTTGAAGGAATTATTTATTTGACCATGTTATTATTATTTTTAAATTTGCTACAAGGCATGTGCACTCACCCACCAGAGAGACAGAGAAATAGGGAAAGCACGCCGCTAGGTCTGGGACTTGAACTGCAGTTGGCCATGTGGGAGTCCAGTGCCTTAACTACCATGCCACCTGCTGGCCCCAGTTTCACATTGGTGTTAAGAGTCGTCTATGTTGTTGCCTGTGTCCTGAATCTAGCTGTTTCAGTGATGTGTGACTACGTGGGCTATTTCCAGGTTTTAGTAATTATGGGAATTCTCGAACATGCCTTTGAGTTAATATATGGCCACATTTCTAAAGGGTGTACACCTAGAGGTCAAGCGGCCACGCCCTAGAGTACGTACAGACGTGCTCAGCCTCGGTGAGAGGATTACTACCAGCTTCCCAGAGTGACTGCAGATTACATGGTACCTCTGCCAGCAGCACAGGAAAGTCTCGGTTCTTACTGCTTTTTTAAGAATGGTTTTGTTTTTACTGACACATAATAATTGTACATGTGTAGGGCTACAGTGTGGTTTTTCAGTATAGGAATATAATGCATAGTGATCAGATCCGGGGAAGAGTCATCAGCTCAAGCATTTATCATTACTTTGTGTTGGAAACATTCAAAATGCTTTTTTAGCTGTTTTCTGTCTCTATTCTTCCATGAGTGAGAGATAGAGAAGACAGAGACAGCACCTCTAAGGGGGTCTTCATGCCACAGTTCCCCCTGGCTTTAGCTAGTCCCTGATCATGGCCCACGGGTGCCAGCATACTCAGTGAAGTCGCAGTGTGAACCTGAACCTTTCCTGGTGGGTCAGCCTCATGGAGTGTGGCATTTTACCACTGAGCCACTGTTTGACCCTCCCTTTTAGCTATTTTGAAATAGATATTAAATGATAGTTAGCTGCTATGTTGTAGAACACTAGAATGTATTCCTCTCACCTAACTGTCATTTTATGTCTGTTAACCAACATTTCCCCTCACCCTCACCCTCACCTTCCCAGGCTCTGGTAACCTACAAGGACAGCTTCCCCCGCCATGTATTCCTCATTCTTTTTAATGGCTATATAGTTCTTCAGTTTGTGAGTAGGCGAACAGTAATGTGATCGTTCCTCTTTTCCAAGTTTATTTTCGTTTTCCCATCACCCCTTCATCAGCTATATTTGCGCTCTCCGTCTTTTCATCTACCTGTTTTGAGGCAGAACCAGGTGCCGTAGGAGACGGCTGATAGTGCTGTGTAGAAGTGGGGAAGCCCCTCTCTAATGCCCCGTGCCTCACTAGGGTACCGAGAGTAGGTCCAACGATCCAGCTATTCCTGACTGGGTGGGAACTGCCCTTGTGGGAGTTCTATCCTAGCAGAACAGCAAATTCAGTCAGGTCACGTGAGGGTTGAGACAGTAGGGTTGTGGACAGGTGTCTTACCTTCTCAATCCTTAGTTTTATCTTCTATAAAATGAGGAATTGGAATAGATGAGTTTTAGTGCCCCTTTCAACTTTAATATTTTACATAGTATTTTTGCTAAAATACTGATTTAAGTTATATAAATCAAATTATATGGAGTTTCTATTATTTAAATTAAAAACATCTGTTTTAAAGCATTGTGTAGTCTAATTTATTTGACCTGCCATATAATCTAAGCTATTTGTAAGTTTAAGAATATTTTTTAAAGAATTTAAATATTCTGTTATATTTTTACATAAACTACTTTTTAAAAAATCCACTTGAAGTAAAAGCAAATCCTTTTATCAAGCTTGAATACTTGAGGAAGAAGATTGTGAGTGAGATGATGTTTGTTTTTAATACAGATCTTTCTGATTTTCAGTAAGTCCAACCATTCAGAGGTAATCCTAGGGCTTAGAAATTTGGTTTAGCTTCCTTGTTTAAATTGTTTGCACGTTCCAAACCTTTCATCTATCTTCTTGCTTTATTGAATGCTGAAATTGACATTACATGATTTAACTAATTCTGATCTAGTGCTGAAGAAAGGTACCTTAGAAATGAACTGTAATGTAGTTATCCTACCAGTGTAGTTACAAAGTTACACAGCCAAGTTACAAAGTAACAGAAGCAGGAATTTTTTTTTTTTTTTTTTTTTTTTTTTTTT
>NW_006198558.1:393118-407312 GCF_000334495.1 Tupaia belangeri chinensis | reverse complement strand
AAAAAACAGAGATTTTTTTTTTTTTTTTTTTTTTTTTTTTTTTTTTTTTGCTACATCACTTGCAGTATATTAGCATTGCCTGTTTGAGGATTTTAGTCCTACTAAAACTCCATTGAATGACAGCTGTTTGTATGCCATCTTGCTTTGAGAACTTCGTTTGATTTGAGCAATTATAACTAGAAGATAAAAAGACATTTTTCTTGGCCTGGATGTAGGGGAGTCTGTGTTTATGTGTTGGTTTCCCTGGTTTCTTGGTAGAAGGCTTGATATAACTTAAGTTTACTTTTCTAAAATCTGAGATATTATCTAAGTAATGTTAGATAATTATAGTACTAGTATTTCATATTAGTATTCATGTAAATTGTTCACCATATGGTTCTGTTTAGCAAAATGTCTGGAAGACCTGGGGGCAAGCATTGCATTACATGGTGGATTACCTAGGTGACTGAAGTAATCTCACTGGAATCTACTAAAATGATAAGTGTTTCTATTTCTTTTGTTGTTAGAGTTTTCTGATACCATCAGTGAGTAGAATTTGGCAGGTATGCTCTTTAAATTAGAATCTGAAGATGGATGAAAAAAAGCTTATTTTCATTATTTAAAAAGAATGCCTTACCGCCTTATTAGGGCAATGTCAATTACTGTGGAGTTAAACTCATTTCTGTATGTGGATTTGTTAGTGACGTCATTTTCTCACTAATCAAGTTCTAAATGAAATAAACAATATCGTGATGCTTGGAGTAATTGAGCTCAGTTTTGAGCTCCTAAAATATGTCTGATCTTCAGGACTGACAGGTGACGTGGTGGTTAAGGCACTAGACTCCCACATGGCCAACTGCAGTTTGAGTCCCGGACCTTGTGGCTTGCTTTCTCTCTCTGTCTCTCTGTCCATCTCTCTGTCTCTATCTCTATCTCTATCTTTCTGTCTCTCTGGGCAAATTTAAAATAATAATGATAAATAAAGAAAATAATGCTTTAAAAATGATGTCTGATCTTGAACAAGATCCCTCTTTTCTCATTGTCTTACCTGTAAAATAAGAATGACAGTATTTTGAAGGGAGATTAAGAAGGATTAAGTGGGGTCATCTGTATAAAGTTTTAAAAGTAAATCAAATAAAAATGAAATGTATCTGAGATATGAAAACTTGTTATACTTATTATGCTTCATGTACTGTGACTTCCAAACAATCATTGGCATGGAACTAAACTTGAAAATGGTCCCACTACATCTGATGACACATCGCCACAGCTTCTTTGCAAACGACCGCATCCATTGTGGCGTTTACAACGAAGGAAGTTCTCCATTCTCCCCGGTTAGGGGTACACAGGATGCTGCTGTCTACAGGATGTTGAACAGTCTAGCTCAAACATTTGAAGCCATTTTGGGAAATCAGTTCTGTGGTAGCAAAATCAAATAGATTGTCGTTTGAGCGGAAGCAGAAAGTCATTTTAAATGAGAGAAAAACTTTCATCACTACTGTGGTGTGTTACACAATCCCAGAAAAGACTGCGTTTCCTCGTTTAGGGCCCAGCTAGGGTTGGCTAGGGTGCTGTGACACACAGTGGGAATTCACTTCCTATCAGGAAATGCTGTTTTTCAATGTATTATCTTGTTGAGACAACTACAGTGAACAATAGGCTATTAACGTTTTAGAACAACAAGTGTTATAACTAAGCCAATATTTGCTTTGTTTTGAGTATTATTCTGGAAGGAAAAAAAAGGCTTTGGCTGGACTTCAGAATACATTTTACCATCAGTAACTGCTGGGTGTAAAAGTCATGACAGTTAACAAGAAAAAAGAGCTTTAACAATGGTGAGGAACTTTTGCAGTTTTACTCTACTAACTTCCTGTCCATGGATAGACAAGAATAAATTACTTCAAATCTTTTGGATGTCAAAATTATCCATTTAAAAGCCCATTTTAAGTTTTTGAAGCCGTACAAGCAAACTGGTATAAAGAAAAAATAAAGCTTGAGAACCAGCAGTTAGCGTAATGGCTACGTTGCTGGACTCCCACGTAGTCAACCGTGGTTCACGTCCCAGACCTGATGGCTTAAAACTCACACCAGGCACGTGTGCGTGCGTGCCCAAGATCCCTAGAAGAGAATGGAGGAGAAGGCATTGCGGCGTGACCATCCCTCCTGGGGGTGATTTCTTGCTTTCTGTCTCTATGTCTCTGTCTGTCTGGCGAGCGCACGCACCCTATTGCGAAAAACTTCTAAAAAAAAAAAAAAAGCTTCAAATTCATGTTCTCCTATGAAATAGCAAACTCTTCTTATGAGATCACACATTCCATTTTGGAGATTGGTATTTAAAATTTGTTAGGCATTGTTACTTATTTGGAGGTTGACAACTGTTTTTAAAGGTGTTATTTTCATAGAGGGAGTAGGAAAAAGTCTCCATTTGTATGGGTGGTCCATTGATATCAAATCACTACTAAAATTATACGATAGAAGTGCAAAGAAGGTCTGCGTGAGAAGGGAACCTAGAGGCCATCTGGTCAGACTGCCTCATTTCATAGGTGAAGAAATTCCGACCTTACCTTGTCATTGGAATCTTTCTTTGCCATCTTAATCCAAAATTCTATCAGCAACCCTCAGCCACAATTAGATATGTTATATCTCTCTTTCATTTGGTTGTTGTTACAAGCTATTTTGAAATTTATTTTCTTCATTCATCCGTGAGTAAGAGGCAGAGATCGTGACAGAGAAACTGCATCTCCAACAGGAGTTTGAAACCATGCAACCCTAGCCTCTGCCAGCCTGCGGTCATGGTCACGTACATACCTGGCACAGTCAGGGAAGTCTCCAGGCGAGAACCTGGAGCCTTCCTACGTGGGTCCTTCTCACGGGGCGTCGCGTTTTACTGCCACGTTGTTGTCTGCCTTCCCTGAACTGATCATTACCCTTGATACCCTTTCCATGTGGACATGTTTTCATTCTTTATATTATTAAACTGGAAGGCCCTTAAGGGCAGTTACCAGGCCTGTGCCGTATATTTCTTTATACCCTTTTCCTAATAGCTGAATTAATGCATGCTGAGTGTCTCAGTGGATTGTTGTTGAAAGAGAACATTTCTGTAGCATTGTTTTGTACCTGGTCTCAAAACAAAACATGGCAGTAAGTATATTCTCTCTCTCTTTTTTGTAATTGGCTTTTTAAAAAATACTTTTGCACTTTTTAATGACTAGTTTTCTAGTTAGCTTAAGACATTTTCTTTGCAGATCATAATAGTCATTACCTCATCTATCTGGGGGGCCTGGTCAGGCTTATCAAACCACAAATGCCTTGTTTCCAGAGTCTGCCATTGAGCCTCTACCCTGGTTTATTCCATAACAAATAGAGACTGTGATGTTATGAGTCTACAGCACTACTCATTCCGCTGAGTTAAACCTTTCTTGAGTAACTAAAAGTGGACAATAAAGAAAAGAAAAGGATTTTGACCCAGTTACTGGACGCAGACAGACATACTGAGATAACTTAAGCAACACACTGTGTCAGAGTACTTTGGGAGCATTTTGTGCGGAAAATGGCTGATTCTCCTGAGGAGATGAGGGAAATCATCCTGTGAGGAGCTGGTGTTTGAGTAAGACCTTGGGACAGCTCTCTGGTGTGCAGATGTGCTGCTCAGAAGCCAGATCCCATGTGGTACCCCCAACCCAGTCCGCCAGAAACAGTAGGCGTGAGTGAGCACCCGTGTCCAGCAGCCGATGGCCTGGCGGGAGGGGACTGTGGGTGAGACTGGGGCTTGTGGAGGGCGCTTCTCGCTCTCTCATGTGCACATGTGCACGCAGGTGCTCCCTGTCACAAATAAAGTGAGTTAGACTTCAAAGTGTAGACTGACAGGATGAATGGAGATGAGAGGGAAAAACAAATATGGTGAAAAGCAGCATTGGGGAAATGACTTTTGTTTGAGAGAGTACATTTCCCTCTATATGTAAGAGGGGTAGACCAGAAGCCTTTTCAGTGCTTTTCTCAGAACTTGAATTTTAGAAACACCCAAACTGATTCCTAAGTATTTTATAAGATGGGATTCCAGGGTGCTAAGATGGAGAGAAGGACTGAGGAAATTGTGTCACAGCACCACAGTGGAAAATTCATGTGGCGGGTGGCAGTTAAAACATTACAATAGGAAAATATTCCATAAACTGTGTATATCTACGTATCTAAGGTGTATATTTATATGAATTTCATGTTTAGACTTCAGTTCCATGTCCAAGATACCTCATTACATGTCTACAGATATTCTATAACCTGAAAAAACCTGCAGTCTGAAGCACTTCTGGTCCCAAGCATTTCAGAAAAGAGTTAATCAACCTGTACTTTTTTTTAATGTTTAAAGCAAGACTTTCTAGCACTTTACAACTTTCTAGCACTTTACAACTCTGTAAACCATTCCTTAACAATAGAGATCAAAAGTAGACACAAAATATTTACCAAACTCTGGAGAGCTATTTTGTTACTAAGCTCCGTGAAGATAGCTTTTTATTCCACAATAAAGTACTTGATGTGGGCTTTAAGTCCAGCTAAATGGGCACTATAGAACTAAGCTGTGAGTCTAGTCTTTGTGAGCTTCAGAAAAACAAGAATCCTACTTCAAGCCTGCATTTAAAATATAGCGAGCTGTTTAAGTGGACCCTTCAGGCATGTGTGTGTAGGCACAAGAAGCTGAGTCATGAAGTTTACTCTCCAGTGAGTTATGGGGAAAGCTTGAAAGAAAAGCATTCTCATGATTTTTAAAAAATGGTATAAGTTGCTTTAAATTCTTAGGAATGTAACACCCTCCCCCAAAAATCTGTTTTGTGTTTTTAACCCTGAGCATATACCTACAAACCTCTTAAAATAAAAAAATTGGGTCTCAAGGCATAAGTCAGACTTTTGGCAGAAACAATGGGTGGAGCTACCTACAGCTTCTGGACTGATTTGCAACTGTATTTTATAAATCGTGGCCATGAGGGTAAAACATTTTCAGTTGGAGTATCTAAAAAGGTAGATAAGAATGAACTTTGGGACCTAGTCATACCTTGTATTTTTATTATTTTTGTATATTTTCTTCTAATATTTGTAATATTTAAATAAAATAAAGAACTTCCTCCCCGTCTTCCTCTCCCTCCCTCCTCACTCCCAGTCCTACTGGTCACTATGAGACCGGAATACAGGAGGCTTGTATAGTCCATGGTAACCAATCAGTTTTCTAGCCTAGCCTTTTGAGTGAACGTTTTATTTTGCAAACTCAGCTCATTTTTAATAATGAACTTTTTAGAAAGGATTGTTTATTTCTCAGATTAAGGAACTACAGGTTTTTTCCTTTACTTTTTTTTTTTTAATCCAATTGCAACTTGAAAAATAGATAGGTGTAATATTCAAATTTGGGAGAGTTAAATTTTTTATATTATTCATGTTCTGATACATTGAAAAATGTTTCCTGTGATTTGTAGAGTAGGCATGTAGTAATAGGTTAAGAGTGAATTTATCTCACAAAAACGTGTCAAAAGCAATGGCTTAAATTTTGGGGGACCAGCAGGTGGCATAGTGGTGAAGGCACTGGGTTCCCACATGGCTAACCATGGTTTGAGTCCCAGGCCCAGTGTCTTGAAACTACGTGGGACATGTGTGCGTGGATGCCCAAAATCCTGAGAGGAGAATGGAGGAGAAGGGATTGTGGCGTGGCCAACCCTGGGGATGATTTTTCGTTTCCAGTCTCTGTCTCTCTTTCTGGCAAGCATACATGCCCTATAGCAAAAAAAAAAAATCTCTTAAATTTTTTTCTTCAAGGCCAGTGTTACACAAACAGTTAACAGACTATAGTTTATGAAATATATTAAAAGTTGCTATTTCTGTAAAAAAGAGAGGGGAAGGCATTTTTGCACAGAAAAACTACCAAATGGTAGAGTCAAAGATTCAAGGTATCTTCAGAAAATTGAGAGCAATGATTTTTTTCCTTTTAAATCATAATCTCCAGCGATTCCCTGTTTTAAAACCTCTCATTTATCATGACTGTCAAGTTCTGGATAGTTTCCTGGATCTCAATTCTCTAACATTTCACTGTTACCAGGGGACTCAATAACAGAAACTAAATGTCTGAGAGGTACATTCAAGCTGTCAATCCACTAATTTCTGTCAACTTTCTGTTGCAGGGGGAGGGCTCCTTTTTTTTCCTCAACCACTTCCCAAAACTCCATGTTGAAGACAAATGATTAGGCGGGACTATGTGTAGAACACTCTATTTTATAGAAAGGGGAGTAAAGGCACTGAGGCCATGTGCTTTTAGATTCTGCAAGATACTAGAATTTCCTCTGTATGGTTGTTTTACTCATTTTTCAAATATACATATGTATAACATGCATTTAAATAATACATGTAATTTTCATATTTAGTTTTTTTATTTAGAAAGAGACTTTAAAAAGTGGAAATAGAATTAAAGTGTGTATATTCTGATGCAGAAATTTTCAAAACCCATGCATGCTTTTTTCTTAATGTGTATTTTCCATGAACTTCCTGAAGACACCCTTTAAATAATTTGTATCCAGAACAATCAAGCTAATGCTGTGTAATGATTGTGTTTGGACTTCAAGAAGATACACTTCCTCGTAACATTTTTTTTTAAGCTCATCTATTTTATCCGTATTAGGGAGCAGGCAGGGGCACAGTGTTGGGGGGAGGGAAGCAGCATTGGCAGGGTTTTTCACAGTGTGATCCCCCTTCCCTAGTCCTCCAGCTCAGCAGGTTCTTGGACACTTAGATATACTTGCTGCATTTTTGAGTCAACCCAGGCATCTGAACCCACATTCAGCCATGTGGCTTCCAGCACTGCAAATCAGTTTGCTACCAACTGCACCACCAGGCTGAGCCACCTCTGAGCTTTTTGTTCGTATTTTCGAGTTTACAGCTCTGCCCCTTGTGGGGTTATCATAATCAATGAATTTGAACTAATTAGAATAAAGATTTTTTAAGTAAATCGAATTTTTGTTTACTCCTACAAAAGGTCTAAGCAAGTAATTGCCTCTTTAAAGAAAAAAAAAAAACTACACACTCCTGTTCAAATACAAAAGTATATTTAGCTCACTGATCCTTGTAAAAAATAGTAGATCGATAAGATACCCTTCATCAGGTATTGGTATTTTAGTGATTAAAAAGTTAGATTCACCTTCAGCATTGTCCACCTCTGAGTGCCTTTCGGTTTTGGGTCACCCTGCTGAATGATCATGTTGACCTAGTAGACACTAATGACATTTTTGTACTTACTGTTCTGCGTTTATATTTTGAACAGTGTGTGTTTTTATTGTACTGGGTTGTCAAAAAAGTCATGACGTGTTTTTCTATGCAAAACACATCATGACTTTTCTGACAACTACTTTGTACCAGTTGTACAGTCATAGGGAAACTCTTAAGGTAAAATCATTTATCTTAGCATTATTTTTATTTATAAAACAAAATGTTAGAGCCAACTTGCTAGCACAACAATCAAGTCCATGCTGAGGAACCCAGAGGCCACATGGCCATTTGCCGTTCGAATCCTGACCCTGTGGCTTGTCAGATGTGTGTGCATGCATGCCCAGGATCCTGACAGTATGAAGAAATGGAGGAACAAGGAATGCAACATGACCAGGCCCCAATGAAGTTTCTCTGTCTCTTTGTCTTTCTCTCCCTTTCTTTCTCTGGCTAGTGCATGTGCCTTATTTTTAAAAAACATTAAAAAAAAAAAAAGAAAAAAGAAAGAAAAGAAACTGAAATACTCTTATAGCCTTTCCCACTAATTGAAAGTATTACTTATCCTCTTTTTTTTTTTTTTTTTTGGTAGTGTTTACATGCACATGAAAGTATACATGCACATCCCAGCCTTTCAGCTCAGGATCCTGGGCACATGTGTACACACATCTAGCATATTTTCAGGCAGACCCAGGTGTCCAAACCTGTGGTCAGCCACGTAGCTTCCAGCATCACTGAGCACTGAAAGCTTTTACCCTTGTGTTACACAGCTGGGCCTTATTTTATTTTTAATGAACATTTAGGCAACTGTCAAATTCCATTAAATACAGGGCACTTTGTAACATGATGGTAGTTTTTTTCTGTTACTGGTTTATTTTGTTACTGTTGAGGGTCCCCTGCCCCCAACTTTAGGTTGGATTTTTTGGGGGGAAGGGAAGGTTTTTACTACAGGGTAAGTGCACTCACCAGAAAGAGAGAGACAGAGAGATAGAAGGCAAGAAATGACCCCCCCGCCCCCAAGGGGAATGGCCACGCCACAATCCCTTCTCCTCCATTCTCCTCTCGGGATCTTAGGCACACATGCACAAGCACCTGGCATGAGTTTAAGCCACCGGGTCTGGGACCCGAACCATAATTGGCTACATGGGAGTCCAGTGACATAACCATTATGCCAACTGCTGGTCCCTAGGTTGAATTTTTAACTAAGGCTCAGGCTAACAGTACCTTTCACTGAATAGCCAGCAGTTGATTTCAGTCAATCTCAAGATGCTGGCAATAGGCAAGAAAGTTAAGTTTTCACATTTATACTAATTTGATTGCTGCGTAAGCTTTCGTACAAATTATATTGCTACTTTGAGAAAATTTACTATTTCTGCTTCGGTGCTCAGTATTGTGATCTTATACCCAGGCCCCCGCTAAAGAAAGATATTAACCAAGGCTATAATAGAAAGTGATAATCTTTTCAGCCAGCCCATCTTTTTTGGCTAACTCTTCCACACCCATTGAGATCTGTAAGCATGGATAAGTCCTCATTTGGTGAAGAATGTTTAGTAATTAGTATTAAGCTTCAGTTTCCTAATACTATTAGTGGGAATACTAATAGATTCTTTATAGAGTTCTCAGGAGTTAAATGAGATCATCTATGTAGAACACAGTACCTGGAATGATATGATTGCTTTAAAAAATGGCTAATTTGTAGTGTAGAGGTGTTTATGTATATGTGCATATTTATATTTTGCATCTATTTTAGACCACCTTTCACTCCTTTATTGTGTCATACTTGTCTTAACTCTTTAGGTCCTGCATAATCTTTTTCTGAGGTTCGATGTGTGTCATCATAAAGGTCCTCAACTCTTTCGAAATGATGCTAAATTAGCTTTCTAGATGAAAGTGACACTTGAACATGATTTATTATTACCCAGGGCATGGTGTCCTTTGGTCAGTTGTCTCTAACAAAGGGCAATAGCAGTCATCTGTCAGGTTAGCAGCTACAGCTTCTAAAAGGCAGAGCATCACCCATGTGGTCCTTGTTTCCAACAGACTTGAGTGTTGAAGGGCTTTTCCTCTGCACAGAGTCTTTTGTTCATTTGTTAGTAATCCAAACTTGTGTGGACCCTTCTGTGATACCTCATGATATCTCTGCCTGCCTCGTGAAGTTTCTTGACCTGCCCATCTCCTAACACTTCTTTCCTTTATCGTCTGTCTGGTGCTCTATCGATAAGTTCTGATGGAAAAGAAGGGGAAGGGTTATGAGGAAGCAGTCTGGTGGAGGGGAAAGTCCTGCCCAGGAGAACTGGGACTACCCCGATAGTGCTAGGTGTGTGTGTGATCTTGGGCATCTCTCTTAATTATGGTGTCTTTCATTAGTTATTAATCTAGAAAGCATGAGTTTTGAAGTACGTGTTCTCTTAATTTTGGCGTCAAGTCCTTTAATGAATTTAAGTGAAAAGGCAGAGAGCCTTAGAGTATTTGTTCAAATGCTAGTGAGTACTTCGCAATCTTTAACAACTAAGTCACTTAAGGAAAACCTATTCCATATTTAGGTCAAGCAGATCACTGTTACACAGCGTTACTCGTATATACATTTCTGTGCATGTAGGCAGGTGGGTCGTTAAGTCCCCTTAGAATTTTAACCCTTTTTTATAGCCTATTTCTGTCAGTCATTCAAGTTATAAAATACGCACGTGAACATAGTGTGGGGGGCCTGTTTTCTTATTTCATCGAAATAAATTTTGACAATGGGCCGTCTGTAAATGACATATCACTAATAAATGACATTATGGGTTTTATAGCAGTATATGACATTTGAGTATTGTAGCTTTTGAAAAATCACTTAAGACCTTTGATTAAAATTTCCTTTCATCTGTAAAATGGCATCCTCAAATCTCATATGAAGTATTCTAAGGGAGCTTGTGTAGAATCAAAAGCCATTATAGCAATAAGATCCTAGTAGTGCTTTGTACCATGTGTTTTACTCAGTACAAGGTTTGTAACTTTCACCCATTTTTCTTGACTATATCTATGTCTCGCTCAGTTTTCCAGATCTATTTTCACGTCAGTTGTATATAAAATATTGTCTAGATAACAGTTGAAAGTAGCCCTCATCATGTTTGTTTTTCTTTCCTTTTTTTTTTTTTTTTAACTTGCTATAGGGCATGTATGCTTACTGGAGAAAGATCAAGAGAGAGACAGAGAGGGGGAGTGAGAACGCACCCTCCAGGAAGGATGACAAGGCTGCAATCCCTTCTCCTTCAGTCTCCTCTTGGGATTTTTGGGTATGTGCACTCAGCATGTTTTGCAAGCCCCCAGGTCTGGGATTCAAACCACCCAGCTTGCCTTAACCACCATATCACCTGCTGGTTTCATGCTTTGTTTTTTTTTTTTTTTTTTTTTTTTTTTAAGAATTTTAAATGTTATTCATCATCATCATTTTTCAATTTGACTAGAGAGAGATGGGGTGGGGAGGGAGTGAGAAAGTAAGCCGCCAGGTCTGAGACTCAACCCATGATTGGCCATGTGGGAGTCCAGACTTGGCCACCGCACGACCTGCCAGCCCCTGCCCTGTATTTTTTAGAACTTAAAATGAATGAAATTTCACTGGCTGATCTAAGGATGTGGATTGTAATAATTTGAACAGGGTATAAGTTTTCTAGAACTTTAAATACTTTCACAATTTTATACTAATTTTCATCAAGAAAAGCACTTAACCCAATAAAACAGCATTTGTTATTTTTTTTTTTTTTAAAGAAAATACACTGCTTTGAAGTGTGGCATGTCTTTGATTATTGTTTTAAGTGTGGCACAGTAGGCCTGGTACTTAAAAGTGCATTCATCTCTTTGCTTATTCTAGAGAAAGCTATTAAAACTGCCAAGAATTTTTAAGTTTGGAAGGACTTTTTATAAGTAATAACTTTTCAAAAGATTGTTTTCACTGCTCCCAGCCTAGAAATAATACAAACCAGATTGATTTGGAAGGAGTTGTGAGATAGTAAAATGATTCAGTTCAGCCCCTGTGTATCGAGTACTCTTGCCGTTGTGGGGAGTCTGAAGAGATCCCCATTCCCGAGCTTGCAAAGAGGTCGTTGTAGCTTTTCAAGTTGGATATTTTCAAATAACAGATTACAGAGATATAGTCCACATACCATATACTTTGCTCATTTAATTGGCTTTTCAGATGTTCACAGAGTTGTACAACTCTCCCTGCAATCATTTAGAAAATTTTCATCACTCCAAAAGAAACCTTTTCAGCAGTTACTTTTCATCTTCCCCTATCCCTAAGCAACCACTACATTTTGCCTCTAAAAACCCCCCCCCCCCCCGCCCCGAGAGGGGAAAATGGCCATACAACAATCCCTTCTCCTCTATTCTCCTCTCAGGATCTTGGGCACACATGCTCAGCAAGTTGTTAAGCCACCGGGTCCAGGACTCAAACCGTTAGTCAGCTATGTGGGAGTTCAGGGATGCAATCACTAGTCCATCTGCTAGTCCCAGGAAGTGACTTTTTTGACTTATTGTAATGTTTCAGAGTTCATCCATGTTATATAGCATATAACAGGACTTCATTTTTATTGTCACATAGTATTCCATTTTATGAATATGTCATAGTGTGTTTATCCATTTCATGAGTTGGTAGACGTTTAGGTTGTTTTCACTTTTGGCTATTATGAAAAATAATACTCTAATAGTAACCAGAGACTGGAAATAACTGTGATGGCCTTCACTGGGCAAATGATGAAACAAATGGTGATATAACCACACGGTGGAGTAGAACTGAGCAGTAGAAAGGAGTGAACGATCAATACACACAGTAGCCTCCATAAACCTCCAGTAAAGATTAGGGAAAAAACAAGCAGCAAAAGCCGGCCCTTAAGGGTTCAGTATTGCACATTTTCCTTTGTATAATGTATTTTAAATGACAAAGCTATAGAAATAGAGCACAGGTCAGTGGCTGCTACTGATTAAAGAGGGAATGGAAGTGGGCATTGCTGTTAATGGCAACACGAGGCATGTTTAGGGTTCAGGAAATCACCTCCTAGAGTGTATCTCTTCCCATGTCCAAGTCATGATATGTTGTATTATTGTTTCATGAGGGGTTGCCAGTGGGAGAAACTTACAGCACGAGGAATATCTGTGTTACTTCTCATACACAGTTATACCAAAAGTCAAAGATTTTTTTTAAAAGTGAAACACTTTAATTGGCTCTTTCAGCCTTCTGCCTATGAAGCTCCTTAGCCATGGGACCAGCAGATGGCATAATGGTTACATTGCTGGACTGCCACAGTCGTCCGCATTTCAAGTCCCGGAGCTGGAACCTTAAGCTCACTCTGGGAGCATATATGTGCATGCTCAAGATCCCGAGAGGAGAATGGAGGAGAAGGGATTGCGGCCTGGCCATCTCGCCCCTTGGGGGGGTTTTTCTGCCTTTTTTTTTTTTTTTTTTTTTAAGAGGTTTTTTGCTATAAGGCGCATGCGTTCGCAAGACAGAGAGACAGAAAGCGAGAAATCACCCCCCCCAGGGGGGATGGCCACGCTGCAATCCCTTCTCCTCCATTCTCCTCTTGGGATCTTGGGCACACACGCACACATGCCCGGTGTGAGTTTAAGCCACCAGGTTCAGGACTCGAACCATGGTCGACTACATGGGAGTCCAGTGACATAGCCATTATGCTAACTGCTGGTCCCGATTTCTCGCTTTCTGTCTGTCTCTGTCTTTCTGGCGAGCGTACATGCCCTATAGCGAAAACCTCACCAAAAAAATAAATAAATAAAAATAAAAAATAAAAACAAACTCAAAGCTGTTTGTCTTAAAACAGTTTATTTCTCATGGTTCTTTAGGTTGGCCAAGTAGTACTTGAGCTGTTTTTGCCTGGACTCACTCGTGCTGTAATTAACTGCTGAGAGCCGGGCTTTCTTGGCATGACTGGACCTCTCCTCATAATTTTCCATCATGGGCTTCCTCCTAGCAGGGCAGCTCCAACACCCTCCATGGCCTAGCCTTGACATTGCATCGTGCCACTTCTGCCCCATTGTGTTAGTCAGAGGAACGCATGAGGGCATCCTCAATTCGATTCAGCCGGTGGAACGTCGTTACTGGGATTCAGCAGGAGGAAAGTCGTTACTGGGATAAGTAGCAAAGTGATGTTGAGGAGGAACTTGGGAGGTCTCGTGGACAAGTCTAGCCTCTGGACTGTGCAGTATATCTTTAAGTGGGTCCGTGACTTTGCGAAGATGTATAGCAGATAGAGCAGCCTAGGTACAAAGGGTCAAGTCAGTAGTTGATCCAGTACGAGCAGACCAGATCGCAGGCTAGGTAAGCACGATACTGAGTGTTGGTGAGCTGGGAAATGGACGCACAGCCGTTTTATGGTGCTCACCCGAGAGGCCATAGGAAGCCACAAGGCATCCAGATTGTGACTCCTTGAATGTGGAACTAACTAGTTTAGTGTTTCTTAAAGGCAAACACTTCGAATTATGTGGCACTCATGACCTATACATTGAGAAAGAATTTTTGAAATGTGGGTTTAAAATGTTAGTATTCTAAAAGCTCACATGCATATTTTTTCTTCTGAAGATATATTTTAGAATGTTTGAGCAAGCATACTGTTTTTGGTATAGGAGTCCTTCCTATTCTTTTAAAAAATGTTTATATTTGTCTAAGTTCTGTTTATAGATACTGCTTGTTAGTCTGTAGACATTGTGCATAGATTTGGTAATGAGCAACACTACAAAATACAGAGCATTAATACATGTCATATATTATTTAAGTATATTAGCAAAGTTATGAAATATTGCCTCTGTTTATTTAGGTTTTGAGAGTTCTTATATTAACAAATCTAAATGAATTTGAGGATATAACTTCAATTAATATGCACGTCTGGTGTTTAGTCTCAAAACTGATATTTGTGAGCTTTCTGTTTTTGTAAATTTATTTCATGTCATATCTTGCAGCACAAACTTTAAAAGATTCTTTGGTGAGGGGAAGAGC
>NW_006198558.1:390246-392817 GCF_000334495.1 Tupaia belangeri chinensis | reverse complement strand
AAAAAAAAAAAATTGATGTTTTCCTTTAACTGTGTATTTGATGTTTATTTATGTGTTTATTTTTTGTTTGTTTTTAGCTTTTGCTGTAGGGTGCGTGCATGCACCAGAAAGACAGAGAGGGAAAGCAAGAAATCACTTCCTGGGATATGTCCACATTGCAGTCCCTTCTTCACCATTCTCTCAGGATTTCGGGCATGCACCCACATGCACCCAGTGCATTTATTTCTCAAGCCACTGGGTCTGGGACTTGAACCACATAGTTGGCCATGTAAGATCCAGTCACCTTAACCACCACCTCACTGGCTGGCTCCTGTTTTTAGTTTTCGTTTACAAATTATTTCAGGCTTACAAGAAAGTAGCATAAATATTACAAGAATATGTCTATCCTTCATCCAGATTTCCCAAATGATACCTATCTTACCCACTAATCTCTTACATAACTGCATTGCAATTATCAGTATCAGGAAACTAACATTAATATAGATACTATTTTTCAAATTTATAGATTTCATTCGAAGTTCACAGGTGTTTCATAATGTCTTTTTCTTGGTCCAGGGTTCATTTAGCTGTCATGTCTTTTTAAATCTCTTGTCTCCTGTAATCCTGAAACAATTCCTCCGTCTTTATTTTTGAACAGTACCACCAGTTATTTTGTAGAATAATCCTCAGTTTGGGGCAGTTTTTTCATTTGATTCAGAGGAATAGAGTCGATAGCTTCTATTTTGAAATGGTTGATTATTCTGAAACATTGTAGAAGTACGATTTTTGTCTGTAAATAATGGCGAAAGGACTGGATACCAGTGAAATGGTTGGGATATCTGTGAGCGGCTCTGTGACTCTGTTTACAGTATACATGTTACAGGGAAATCAGACCAACAAACTATGCTTTCAAGCATACAGTTCATAGGATCATAAACAGCCCTTCGTAGTATCTTCAACTAGAAAATGCTTTCATCTTTCTCCAGTCTTGATACTGACATGTTTCATATGGGTAGACATCATGCTGTCAGCAGAGCCTTCTATCTAAAGTAAGCAGATAATGTAACATTTTATCTGAGACTGGCTACTTAAAATTCCCCTAACACTCATGTTTCTTAATGTAAATGACAAACTCTATTTTTACATGCATATAGAAACTTTTTTCCTTTAAATACTTTTTTATTAACAGATACAAGAATGCATGAAAACAAATGGAGTATGTTATTAAACAGTGTGCCACAGTAGAGTAAAAAAAAGTCATTGACAATTTAATATACAATTCCAAAAAAAAAGCTAGTGGAACTGTTATGAAACTTTAAATACTTTTTTATTAACAGATACAAGAATGCATGAAAACAAATGGAGTATGTTATTAAACAGTGTGCCACAGTAGAGTAAAAAAAAGTCATTGACAATTTAATATACAATTCCAAAAAAAAAAGCTAGTTATGAAATGTACACAGCATAGTGTTCTATTCAATGTCAAAGAAGACTGTCCATATCCTTGATTTGATAATTACATACCGTATACATGCTTTGAAACAGCGTACTGTACCACACAAAGATGTACTATGATTGTACGTCATCAAGAAATCCCTTATTTATTTATTTGTTTGTGTTAGGTTTTGGCCATAGAGCATGTGAGCTCACCAGAGAGAGACGGAGAAAGGGCAAGTGAGAATCACCCCCGGAGGTATGGCCACACCACAGTCTTTTCACTTCCATTTCTCTCTCTCTCTCACTCTCTCTCACACACACACACACACACAACTGGTATGATTTTCAAGCTGCCAGGTCTGGGACTTGAACTTCAGTCAGCTATTGAGGAGTCCAGTGTCTTAACCACCAAGCCACCTGCCAGTCCCCACAAAAATCATAACTGAAATAAGAAAAATTTATGGTCTCAATTTACTCATGCCTCTATGCTTACTAATTTGCTGGGCTGCAACTCTATAAAAATGGCAAAAATCTGATTTACTGCAGTATTATCTTTAAAATATTCATGTGCAGTGCCATCTAGTGGTGCAGTGGTTAAAGTGGCTGGATCCCACATGGTCAATTGTATGGTTCGGGTCCCAAACCCAGCTGCTTAGAAACATGCCAGGCACCGTGTTTGTGTGTGTACCTAAAATCCCAAGAGGAGAATGGAGGAGAAGGGATTGCATGATGGTCATCCTCCTAGTGGGTTCATTCTCTCTCTCTCTGTCTGTCTGTCTGTCTCTCTCTCTCTCTCTCTCTTAATATGGAATATTATGTTTGTGGTTTGGCATATGTTGAACCCCCTTGCATCCTTGGAATAAAGCCTACCTGGTCGTGATGAATAATGTTTTTTATATGTTGTTGGATACAATTTACTAGCATCTTGTTGAGGATTTTTACATCTATATTCATCAGACATAGGTCTGTAGTTTTCCTTTCTTGTCATGTCCTTATCTGTTTTGGGGATGACGGTGATAGAGGCTTCATAAAATGAATTTGGGAAGATTCTTTCCTTTTGGATCTTTAGAAATAATTTGAGTAGAATGGGGTTAACTCTTTTTTTAAAGTTTTGTAGAATTCAGAAGTGAAGCAATCAGGACCTGGTTTGTGACC
>NW_006198558.1:376103-379098 GCF_000334495.1 Tupaia belangeri chinensis | reverse complement strand
GGGAAATCAGACCAACAAACTATGCTTTCAAGCATACAGTTCATAGGATCATAAACAGCCCTTCGTAGTATCTTCAACTAGAAAATGCTTTCATCTTTCTCCAGTCTTGATACTGACATGTTTCATATGGGTAGACATCATGCTGTCAGCAGAGCCTTCTATCTAAAGTAAGCAGATAATGTAACATTTTATCTGAGACTGGCTACTTAAAATTCCCCTAACACTCATGTTTCTTAATGTAAATGACAAACTCTATTTTTACATGCATATAGAAACTTTTTTCCTTTAAATACTTTTTTATTAACAGATACAAGAATGCATGAAAACAAATGGAGTATGTTATTAAACAGTGTGCCACAGTAGAGTAAAAAAAAGTCATTGACAATTTAATATACAATTCCAAAAAAAAAAGCTAGTTATGAAATGTACACAGCATAGTGTTCTATTCAATGTCAAAGAAGACTGTCCATATCCTTGATTTGATAATTACATACCGTATACATGCTTTGAAACAGCGTACTGTACCACACAAAGATGTACTATGATTGTACGTCATCAAGAAATCCCTTATTTATTTATTTGTTTGTGTTAGGTTTTGGCCATAGAGCATGTGAGCTCACCAGAGAGAGACGGAGAAAGGGCAAGTGAGAATCACCCCCGGAGGTATGGCCACACCACAGTCTTCTCACTTCCATTTTCCACTCAGGATTTTGGTCTCTCTCTCTCTCACTCTCTCTCACACACACACACACACACAACTGGTATGATTTTCAAGCTGCCAGGTCTGGGACTTGAACTTCAGTCAGCTATTGAGGAGTCCAGTGTCTTAACCACCAAGCCACCTGCCAGTCCCCACAAAAATCATAACTGAAATAAGAAAAATTTATGGTCTCAATTTACTCATGCCTCTATGCTTACTAATTTGCTGGGCTGCAACTCTATAAAAATGGCAAAAATCTGATTTACTGCAGTATTATCTTTAAAATATTCATGTGCAGTGCCATCTAGTGGTGCAGTGGTTAAAGTGGCTGGATCCCACATGGTCAATTGTATGGTTCGGGTCCCAAACCCAGCTGCTTAGAAACATGCCAGGCACCGTGTTTGTGTGTGTACCTAAAATCCCAAGAGGAGAATGGAGGAGAAGGGATTGCATGATGGTCATCCCAAGAGTGGGTTCATTCTCTCTCTCTCTGTCTGTCTGTCTGTCTCTCTCTCTCTCTCTCTCTTAATATGGAATATTATGTTTGTGGTTTGGCATATGTTGAACCCCCTTGCATCCTTGGAATAAAGCCTACCTGGTCGTGATGAATAATGTTTTTTATATGTTGTTGGATACAATTTACTAGCATCTTGTTGAGGATTTTTACATCTATATTCATCAGACATAGGTCTGTAGTTTTCCTTTCTTGTCATGTCCTTATCTGTTTTGGGGATGATGGTATAGAGGCTTCATAAAATGAATTTGGGAAGATTCTTTCCTTTTGGATCTTTAGAAATAATTTGAGTAGAATGGGGTTAACTCTTTTTTTAAAGTTTTGTAGAATTCAGAAGTGAAGCAATCAGGACCTGGTTTGTGACCGTCTTGTTGAGCGGTTATTTATTACTGATTCAGTCTCATTGCTTGTTATGGGTCTATTCAGGCTCTCTATGTCCTCCTGATTCACTCTTGGTAGATTATATGTGTCCAGGAATTTGTCTGTCTTATCCAGGTTTTCTTGCTTGTTGTTATATAGTCACTGATAATATCCTTTAATGATGTTTTGTTATTTCTATTTTGTCTGTTGTAATATTGCCTATTTCATTGTGTATTTGGTTTATCTGGTTCCTTTCTTCTTCTTAATTAGTCTAGGTAATGGTATGTCAAATTTGTTTATTTTTTCAAAGAACTAGCTTTTAGTTTCATTTATTTTCTGAGTAGTTTGCTTATTTTCTATTTCATTTATTATTTCTGCTCAAATCTTTATTATTTCTTTTCTCTTGGTATGTTTTAGATATATATTTTTTGCTGCTGTTTTTCCAGTTTCCTGAGGCATGATGTTAGGGTGTCTATTTACCACCTCTCCATCTTTTTCTTATGCACTAATTGCTATGAACTTCTCTCTTATAACTGCTTTTGCTGTGCCCCGTAGATTATGGAAATTCATGCACTCATTATCATTGGTTTCCATGAATCTTTTTATTTCAGTTCTAATTTCTTTAGTAGTTGTGAAGTCTAATTTCTGGAGTAGTTTGTTTAGTTTTCGTATGTTCGTATATTTTTGAGGGTTCTTTATGAAACTCATATCAAGTTTAATTCCATCATGGTCAGAGACGATGCTAGGTATAGTTTCTATGCCTTTGAATCTGTAAAGGCTTATTTTGTTTCCTATCATGTGATCAGTCTTCAAAAACTTTCATGTGGGGGATGAGAAAAATGTATATATTGTGGGTTTTGGGTGGAAGGTTCTATAGATGTCTGTCAAGTTCATTTGATTTATGGTATCATTTAGATCCTGTATCTCTTTGCTTATTTTTTGTCTAGATGATCTATCTAAAGATAGTGGAGTGTCGAGATTCTCTACGATTAGTGTATTGTGGTGTATCTCTCCCTTTAGATCTAGCAGTCTTTTCTCCATGTATTTGGGTGCTCTCGAGTTGGGTACATAGATATTTATAAGTGTTATACCTTCTTGATGAATTAGCTCTTTCAGTACTATATAATGCCTTTCTTTGTCTCTTCTTACAGTTGTCGTCTTAAAGTCTATCTTGTCTGAATCGGTATGATGACTCTAGCCATTTTTTGGTTTCCATGTGCATGGAATACCTTTTCCAGCCCTTCACTTTTAGTATGTACGTCTTTATCCATGAGGTGTATAGGCAACAGGTAGAGGATTATCCTTCTCTCCTTGATTGGAGAATTTAATCCATTAACATTCAGCGTTATTATCGATATTTCTGGATTTGTCTCTACCATTATGCTAGTCATTTTCTTGGTTGTTTTTGTTCTCTTATTTCT
>NW_006198558.1:359381-372165 GCF_000334495.1 Tupaia belangeri chinensis | reverse complement strand
TTTGTTTATCTGAGGATGGTTTTATCTTTTCTTCCCATTTGAAGGATAATCTTGCTGAGTATAGTAATCTTGGTTGAAATGGTTTTATTTCAAACACTGTAACTATATCTTCTCATTCTCTCCTTGTTTGCATTGTTTCTGCTGAGAGGTCTGATGTTAGTCTCATGGGATAACCTTTGTAAGTAACTTGACATTTCTCTCCTGCCAATTTTAGTATCTTGTTTTTATCCGTGGTTTTGACCAATCTGGCTATGATGTGCCTTAGAGAAGATCTTCTTGGGCTGATTCTATTTGGTGTCCTTTATATTTCTTGGGTCTGGATGTTTGAATGCTTCTCTAGGCTTGGGAAGTTTCCTTCCAGGATTTCATTAAATAGATTATCAATGCCCTTATTAGTTTCTTCAACTTCTGTGATATCAATTATTCAGACATTTAGGCCTTTAATGGTATCTAGTATTTCTCTTATATTATCCTCATTCTTTATTGATTTTTAAAAATCTTTTTGGTAATTTTCTCTAGATCAGAGGTTTTGTCTTCTAGATCTGCTTTTATTTTATTTTATTTTTGAGAGGTTTTTGCTTTAGGGCACGTGCGCTTGCCAGAAAGACAGAGACAGAGAGAAAAAGTGAGAAATCACCCCCCAGGGAAGATGGCCATGCCGCAATCCCTTCTCCTCCATTCTCCTCTCAGGATCTTGGGCATGCACGCACATGCACCTGGCATGAGTTTAAGCCACCGGGTCCAGGACTTGAACTGCGGTCGGCTACATGGGAGTTCAGCAACATAGCCATTACACTAACTACTGGTCCCTATATATGCTTTTAATACTTCTGTGGGAAGTTTTGATTTCCTGTATTATAGCCTTCAACTCTAACAGTTCCATTTGATTTTTTTATGGTGTCTACTTCTCCTTTCAAATTGTGGAAGGACTTCCTCATCTCTCAGAGCTCATTGTCTCTTTTCTCCTGTGCCTCCTGGAGTTTGTTGTCTCTTTTGCATCTCATTTAGTTTTGTCACTATGAATATTCTGAATTGTTTATCTGACATTTCCATCATGCTGTCTGTGGATGATGAGGAATTGTTCTTTTCTCTTGGGAGAGAGAGATTTTCTTGGTTTCTCATATTTCTTGTGCTTCTCTACTGATTTCTGGTCAGCTGATAGAATATACGTCTCTTCCTAAATCTTGGAGTTAATCCTGAGTGTTCAAAGGCATGCTGGAGGATGTTAGCCTCAATCTTTCTGCAGATCTGTCTCCCCGACACTAACCCTGCAACCTGTATTGTTGTCCCTAGAACTGAATATTCCAGTGGCTTTCAGTTTCTTGAGATCAGGTGCACCTGGGGCTGAGGTTCAGGGTTTCAACTGAGGAAGAAAGTAGAGGTCGTGTGGTAGGCATGTGCAGTGCACTTTAGGAGACTATTAAGTCTGGAATGGTTGGGAGAAAGTGGCGGTCCCAAGGTGATCTCTGGCCTAGGTTTTCTCATTGGATGGCACTGCACAGGGGCTCAGGGACAATGGCCAGCTGATTTATTTTGCTTCTCCATATTTTTTCTGAATTTTATGTTCAGATAATCTTGTGGATCCTAAATTTTCTCAACACTTGAAATAACAGTTTCGTTTGATTGGTGGTATGGTGGTTAAGGCATTTGGTCCCCTGACTGGTTTGAGTCTCAGACCTGGTGGCCTGAGAAATATGCCAGGTACGTATGCGTGTATGCCCAAAACCCCAATAGGGAGCAATGGAGAAGGGATTGCAGCACTTTTTCTCACCCTCTGTCACCCTCTCCCTCTGGTGCGTGCACCCTCTGCCAAATTTAAAAAATAAAAGTTCAATTTATAGTAGCTCATATGCAGAATTATAAATAGTAAAATGTACTTATGATTGATTTAGGCACTAAAGGTAAGCCTTATTGCTTATAATCAATGTATAGAAGAGCACCTAAGGGGCAAACTTTATTCTTTATTTCTAAATTCTTAATTAAAAAAAAAGTTATTATTTAAAGTACATAAAATTGAAACTTCTTATACTGAATAGTTTAGTTAAATTTGCAGTCCAGACTAGTGGTACAGTCATTAGCCTGCTGGAACCCACATAGCCAACCATAGTTCAGATCCCTGGGTTTACTTGAAAACATATCAGGGGTGCGTGTGTGTGAGAGAGAGAGAGAGAAAGAGAGAGACCATGATCCTGATCCTAATGAGCTGGAGGGCTGGGGAAATGAGATTGCAGCCTGAAGAGATCCTGTCAAAGGTGCTTTTCTCCCCCTCTCAAAATAAACTTTAATAAAAGGCTTAGGGGATTTTAAAAGGTCAAAGTGTTTTGAATAATTTCTGATCTTATTTCTCTCTTTGGGGGTGGGGAGAGATTTTTTTGCTGTAGGGCGTGTGTGCTCACCAGAGAGCAGAAAGCAAGAAGTCACTCCCCAGGAGGAATGACCATGCCGCAGTTCGTTCTTCTCTGTTCTCCTCTTGGGATCTTGAGCACTTACGCACATGCATCCAGTGTGAGTTTCAAGCCACCAGGTCTGGGACTCAAACTGTGGTCAGCCATGTAGGAGTCCAGTGATGTAACTGCTATGCTATCTGCTGATCCCCTTATTTCTCTTTTTTAAGTGTCATTAATTAATTTTCTGGAAGATTCTATCAGCTGTAATTATTCTACAATCAAATACAGACTATAAGACTCAAAATTGTATATTCATCTTTTTTTTTTTTATGATGTCTGAAATAGTTCTATCAGCTGTAATTATTCTACAATCAAATACAGACTATAAGACTCAAAATTGTATATTCATCTTTTTTTTTATGATGTATGAAATAGTGTGTCATTGTGAAGTAGATTAGGAGACAAAAACTTGGACTTTGGATATTGCCTGTGATTTAAGCAGTGTCATTTTTGGCAAGATGTGTATTAATCTGCTTTTTTTTTTCCTCCCACTTACCAAAGATAGGATTTTTTAAAAAGTAAGAGCATGGTATAAAATATAAAAGTGCTGTATGTACATAATAGGTTATTTTAATATTAAATTATTAAAATTAGTTAGATTTCTCTTTTTCTTCACCTTATTCCTCTAAAATGTACTTTTCATCAAGGACTGTATTCACCCAAGTATTCCGAAAGCAAAGGAGGCTCCCACAGTTAAAGCCAAAGCTAAGGCCTTTGAAAGTCAAAAAGGCAGTGCTGAAAGGTATCTATCACCACAGCAGAAAACAGATCTAACCATCATCTGCCTTCTGGCCTCCCAAGACACTGGATAGCCCAAATAGCCTCAGAAGAGCACCCTATGGAGAAATAAGCTTGACCACCATGCTATGGAGTTTCCCTTGACCACTTAGTTTGCCATGAACAGCATAGAAGACCACAACACACTTACTTATATTCATTGTGGATGTTCAAGTCAACACCCTGACCAGGCCTAAAGGAGAGGAAAAAGTTATATGTTCAGCTGGCTCTTCGCTATGCTTTGAACATTGCCAACAACATTAGGATCATATAAACTGAGTTCAATTTTATATGACTAATTTTAAGTATAAATTTTTTACATCATTAAAAAATTACTTCAAATTATGAACTTATCTCACTTCTCAGTTCCTTAAACTATCACTGGGACAATAAAATTAACCTATCACCAGCGTTTCTTACTCTTTGCTGTGTTTTAATGATTTCATGAAGTTCTGCAAATTCAGTTAGAAGCAAACATCTAATTCTGTTCTTCAAAATACAGGCTGAGTAGTATTTTGTTTGTTTGTTTTTGTTTTTGCCATAGGGCATGTATGAGAGAGAGAGACTAAGTGAGAAATCACCCCTTCCTCCATGATCGTACCTCTCTTCTCCACATGATCTTACCTCTCTTTTTTTGCCCAAATTTCCTTTCCTGCACTCTTCCCCTCCCACGGTATCCTTCCACTTTGTCTCTAGTATCTGTAACAATTTTTAATGCTTTTATGTCCTCCAGTCTTTCAGTCTCTACCATAGAGTGTGGACAGTCGGTATATGTTAAGTGGAGACATACAATGTCTCTCTTTCATAGCCTGACTTGCTTCACTCAGCAACAAATCTTCTATGTTCATCCACTTTCTATCAAATTCTAGGGCCTTGTTTTTGTATGGCTGAATAATATTCCATGGAGTATATGTGCCTCACCTTTTCAATCCATTCATTTATCCATTTGTGAACATTTGGGTTGGTTCCATGTCTTAGCAATTGTGAATAATGCTGCAATAATATGTAGTTGTGCAAGCACTTTTCCGACTGAACGTTCTCCTGTCCTTTGGATAGATACCCAGGAGTGGAATTGCTGGATCATATGGTAGATCTATTTGAAGGTCTTTGAGGAACCTCCATATTGTTCTCCACAGTGACTGGACCAATTTACATTCCCATCAACAACCTAGGAGTGTTCCCCTTTCACCACATCCTCTCCAGCACTTACCTTTTTATTAATTTTCGCCATTCTGACTGGGGTTAGGTGGTATCTCATTGTGGTTTTGATCTGCATCTCCCTTATGATGAGGGATGTTGAGCATTTTTTCATATGCTTTTTGGCTGTTCATATGTCTTCCTTAGGGAGTTGTTTATTCAGCTCATTTTCCCATCTTTTAGTTAAGTTCATCATTTTTTTCTGGGTAAGCTACCCTATTATTATTTTTTAAATTTGACCAGAGAGCGAGAGGCAAAGTGAGAAAGCAACCTGCCAGGTCTAGGACTTGAACCATGATTAGCCATGTGGGAGTCCAGTGCCTTAGCCACCATGCCACCTCCCGGCCTCTCTTATCTGCCTTTTAAAAAATTACATAAGCCAATTGCTTACTATGATAACCTAAAAGAGAATTGATTTCTTTCTTAAATAATGTCCCAGTTAATATTAAGTGCCATTTAGTCAGTATTTGGCCATTAAATTATATTTACTAATACATATGAGTTTGTTTTAAGTTTAGTTCTTTGAATGTATATCTGCTAGCAATAAACTGCTCTAAGAAGCTCAAGTGGATCTATTATAAACAGCTTTTAAGAAAATTAGTTTCCAAAGATTGGTTAGGTCTCTAGACTTCTGTTAATATCACTGGGTATGAGAAAAGAAAAGTTACTTTTTTCCTTTTTAAGGTTTTTGCTGTGGGGCACATGTACTTGGTGGAGAGAGAGAGGGCAAGTCAGAAATTACTCCCCAGAGAGATGGCCATGCTGCAGTCCCTTCTCCTCTACTCTCCTCTTGGGATTTCAGGCATGCATGCACACATACCTGGCGTGATTTTCAAGTCACTTGGTCCAGGATTTAAACTCCAGTTGGCCATATGGGACTCCAGCATTCCAACCACTGTGTCACCTGCTGGCCCAAAAGGAATGTTTCTTACAGTTAGTTCTCTGTGCACTGTGTTTTCGAATGATAGCAAAATGATGGTAAATATCAAAGGTTAGTAAGCCAAGCTAAAAACAGCATAGCAAAACTTGATTTTTTGAAAATATAATATGAACAGTTATTCCAAAAATGATGGACATTGTATTAAGCAAAAGAAGAGAATGGGGAAAGAAAATTAGCCATTTTTCCTGTGAAGAACAAATTTAATTATCAAATATTTACTCTTTAGCTGAGTGTCTTCTCCCAGTTTATTATGGATTAAGATTATGGAAAACTCAACTATATAAAAGCTAAATTTTCACATTTCCTTCACTGTTTAGTTATTTTCTAGTCACAAGTCTAGAATCTCATTAACATGAAATGACTTAGTGTTTAAAATCGTTGCATGGATGTTTTTGAGTAGTACTCTAATTTAGGTAACTATATAGGATGCTGTGTATGAGACTGATGTTGGCAAGTGGAATAAAATAGTTTTAATACGTTTTATGGAAATTATTATTATTATTTTTTTGGAGAGATTTTCACTGTAGGGCGCGTGCGCTCACCAGACAGAGACATAGAGACAGAAAGCGAGAAATCACCCCCCAGGGGGGATGGTCTCGCCGCAATCCCTTCTCCTCCATTCTCCTCTCGGGATCTAGGGCACGCACGCACACGCGCCCAGCGTGAGTTTTAAGCCACCGGGTCCGGGACACGAACCGCGGTCGACTACGTGGGAGTCCAGCGACATAGCCATTACGCCAACTGCTGGTTCCCTTATGGAAATTATTTTTGACAGAATGAATTTACATTTCAGTGACCTGAATGAATAATGCAAGTTTTTTTTTTTCATTTTTAAAAACTCTTATAATTAGTTTGCTTGAGTTAATTGGGCCAAAGTAATCAGTTCTCTGAACTTCCATGTTCTATCAGAATTTTATTATTAGAGACAAAAATAGTAACCTAGTTGGTTGTTCCTGTATTTTATTTTAAAGATGAGACCAGATATTCTGGCATTATCAAGGAGTCAAGACACAGTGTTCTGCTGGGACTCCCAGGTTCTGGAGAATCTGCAGAGTGGCAGATCACAGAAACACACTTAGGTTTTGTAACTAAAATGGAAAAAAAAAAAGGAAAAGAATACTTTAATATTTCACATTTACCCACCCTTTTTAATGAAATATTTCTTCCTACCAGGCAAATAATCGGTTGAGAATGAGCACCTGTTTGCAGTTGATCGTTTATATTAAACAGGCTGCATTTGAGTTGAAGTCATCTCTAGAGAAACTTGTTTTAAACAAAAACCATCCTTACAGTTTCCTTTGTCTGTTTCCTTTTCTTCTTAGTCATTTTTTTCCCTTAAGTTTGTTTCTTTCTTCTATAAGCAGAGACAGACAAAAAGAGAGCCTCCCCACTCGAGTCCCAGTGCTGCAAACCGACCCCAGCCTCAGCCACCTCTGGATCCTGGGCATGCGTGTGCCAGCAGTCTCAGATACAAACCCACACGGGCAAGCCTTGCAGAGTTTTGTGCTCCACAGCTCCTGTTTTGTTTTCTTCTTCCTGTTTGCCTACGTTTTCTACACCCAGTTCAAAAGAACTAAAGAAAGGGATACACTGATCACGGTTTCCCTTTTTCTTGATTAAGATATTCTGGGGGCCCAGTACTTGGCATAATGGCTATGTCGCTGGACTCCCATGTAGTTGACCACGGTTTGAGTCCCAGACCCGGTGGCTTAAACTCACGCCGGGCACGTGTGCATACATGCCCAAGATCCCGAGAGGAGAATGGAGAAGAAGGGATTGTGGCGTGGCCATCCCTCTTGGGGGTGATATTTTGCTTTCTGTTTCTTGGGAGTGCACTTGCCCTATAGCTAAATCCTCTCCAAAAAAAAAAAAAAAAAAAAGTATTCCTTTGGTTGTCGGTGCTATAACTCTCTGTTAGGTCATTGTTACTCTTAAATATGGGCCAGGTCCAGAGCCAGTCATCAGCTGTCACAGTCTATAACAAGTACAGAATGTATCAGCACTCATCCATTGTTCCTCTCATTTTATGAAACCGTGCTATCTATGTACGTTGATTCTTTTACAAAAATATTGGTCCACAGTGGGTTGGAAAGTCTTTCACTAGAGACAGTTTGAAAAGCACTGAGTTAAATGACATTATCAACTTCCAGTGCCTCCAAATGGTCGGAGGCAGAAAGGGTCATGGCTGTCCTACCGATCTTGCCGTAGCTGGTCAGGTACTCAGCTGTAGCAGTGTCCAAGTGAATCTGTCTCCCTGGTTACGATAATGAAGGGCTTTCTGAAGTATCAGTAATAATTATGATCATTGAGTGAATTGTAGCTGTGCATGTGACTTCTGAGTAGCTTTGTTGATTCTTACTTGGAATCGAAGCACCATCTGCTAAAATTACATTGTCTGGTATCAATAGTTCTTACATTTTCCCTATGAAGTTGATGAATCATGTGAAAAACTAAAGTTGTATTTCTCTCATGTATAAATTATATTCAATAGAGAATGTAGTAGTCATTAAATATGGCCAAAATTTGCTCTAAACTAAAAACATGAGTAAGGGGAAAGTTTCATTGGTAGTAGTCACCCATTATGAAATTTGCCATCTATTGGGTCATCGCAGAACTCAAGATGCATTTTTCAGTAGAAAGAAACTTAGAAAAATATGTCATGACTTTTCCAACAACCCAATATATGGTACATTTTGCATTCAGGTATTTGGATGGGTGCTTCCTTTAAAAATTCAGTTGACTGTTGATGACATTGTCGTGATTCAACCATAAGCCTCCATTTGCTCTGAAAATAACCAATTTCTGTTTTAGCATTATAATCTAAGATATTTTATTTGTATTGAAATTTGTTCCAAGGGCCAGTCAGTGGTATGGTGGTTAAGGTGGTTAAATCCCCATGGCCAACTGTGAGATTCGAGTCCTTGGCTCAGGCTTGAAAAACACTGGACACATGTAAATGTTGCCAAAATCCCTGAAAGGAGGGAAAAATGGAGGAAGAGGGATTGGAGGAAGAGGGATTGCAGTGTGACCATCGCCCATGAGGGTGCTTTCTCACTTTCCATCACTCCAGCAAGTGCACACGTCCTCTGTCAAACTAAAAAAGAAGAAATCGTTCTAACATTTTTGGGGGGGAGCTACTTTTTATTTTTCCAACGCAAGTTGGAACTGTTACTCTAAAGGTAAAATTTTAAAAGTTCTTCTTGTGTAAAGTTTGAATAATGAATTAATCATGAATGTTCTCCTTTCTTTGTGTTTATTAATATAGATAACAAGAAGAATCCACAGACTTGAAACATGAGTTCAGATGCCAGCCAAGGCGTGATCACCACTCCTCCTCCTCCCAGCATGCCTCACAAAGAGAGATATTTTGACCGTATCAATGAAAATGACCCAGAGTACCTTAGGGAGAGAAACATGTCTCCTGACCTCCGACAAGACTTCAATATGATGGAGCAGCGGAAACGAGTTACTCAGATCCTGCAAAGTCCTGTGAGTTGAAATCATTAGGCTATTCCTTCCTCTTTGGAAACCTTGATATGATGAGGTAGGAGGTATCAAAAATTACCCTCAAGTTTAATGTAGGGGTGAAGGAGGAGTGACCAGTTGTTTCCTCTCTTTCAAAGGAGAAATGGATACCTAATTTATGTATTTGCAAAGCTTTACTAACTACCCGATACTGTGTTTGATGCTGTAAATTTTCTTTGCGTGTTCTCTGGGTATAATGCTTCATTTAAGGAGGACAACAGGTTGTATTTAGCCTGTAAGGACACCCAATTCAGACTGCATGTCTGTGAAGGAAAAGAAAGGCATGACTTGAACCAAGAATTAAACCAGGTAGATCCCATGCCTGTCTGTTTGTCTTCCTTTAGGTGTCTTCACACTCAGAATTAAAGTTTTGTGTTATTGAGTGTTGTGATTTAGCAGCTTAATGATAAGTATACCTGATGCAGGTACACAAATATGAACACACGCCAAATAAACTAGATTAAAGGAGATTCTAAGTTCAACTTGAACAGAACATTTTGTCAACGCAGCAATCTACAGACTTTGTAAATCATATTTAAATAATTTGTTAGTTTTCTTACAAATTCTCAGTAGAATTGTGCAGGTCCTATGTAAGTGGATAGAAAATAAAACAGCCTGATTCAAGATACAAAATGAATTTATAACTTTGTGCATAATGAATATTATAGGCCCTTGAAGGCAGAGTTCAGCCCACTTTGACACACGGTGCCTAGGTTAGGGTTACATTAGGTATCTAACTTTGATACTAAAATAAGCACCAAGACATGGAGCAGTCCGAAGTGGCCCTGGTAAATCAGTTTTGTTGTGCCCTTGTGAATTTAACCACAGAGGTTGAGTGAAGCTGAAGAGGAATTCCACTCTGGCTAATTATCCCATACCTGTGGCCTTGATGGGAGCATTGAAACACAAGTTTAAAAAGCAATGTGAGCTTTGAGGAATTTTTAAAAACTATAGTGCCCAGCTTAAACCTTTTCCAAATGGAAAGAAGTTAAACCAGAGATATTATGATAAAGAAGTGATTAAGGGAATGCCTTATTTTATACAAACTTGGATTTTCATGTTTACAAATACTTTCAGGACATGCTAGTTATTTCTATCAAAATAAGACTTAATTCCTCTTCTAAAGGAACTCCACATTTTTTTAAGGAGTTTCTTATTAATCAAATGATTATAGTAACAGATCATATAAAGAAAGTAATTGAAAGAATGGGATGAAGTTCAGATTTTGTTTAAGGTTGTAAATATTGAGACTATATTGGGAAGCACCCCAGAGAGAACCACTCGAGTCTAACTCTAAAGTTCAAATAAAATGTTGGGTTGTTGGAAAAGTCTTGACATGTTTTTCTATGCAAAAATGGGTCATAACTTTCCCAATGACCCAATATATACTAAGCTACATTTCTTTGCCAGGGTTTCTGTTTTATAGTTTCCCCATTAAACTAAACACAGTATAATTTTGAGTAGATTAATTATTTTCTTCTTACATATTTCTGTTTGTAAATTGGCTTAAAAGTATCCATTTTACTTAAGCCTTGGAGAGAACATAATGAAATAATGGTAAAGAGCAGACATAGATCAGCTATTCCCTGTTGATGTTCCAAGAATGATCACCTGCTATCCGGAGAGTAGATATAAGGCTGAGATTTAAAAGAACTGTGAGTGGATCATTTTTTTTTTCTGGGTCTTAGGTAGTGAATTTTAAATCTTGTTTGTAAATGTGGGAAAAATGTATAAATGTTGCCTTTCTGTCATCTTTTAGAACAGTGGCTTTCGAATATGAAGTGAACAGACATTTTCTACAAAGGAAACGGTACATGACAGCCTGTATTAATTATCTACTACTAAGTAACAAATTGCCCCAGAACTTGGCAGCTTCAAACAGCAAGCGTTTAGTATCTTGCCATTTCTGTAAGTCAGGAATTCAGAGGCAGCTTAGCTGAGTGTTTTTTTACTCAAGTTCTGTCATGAAGTTGCAGTGAAGACATGAGCCAGGGCTACTATCATCTGAATGCTTGACTGGGGCTGCAGGAGCCACCTTTAAGATGGATCACTCACATAGTTACGGGCAAAAAAAAAAAAAAAAAAGCCACAGTTCTTTGCCATATGGGCCTTTCTCTAAGGCTGCTTGAGTGTTTTCCCAGAATAAATATCGAAGAGCGAACAGCCTGAAATGCTTTTTACTACCTAATCTCAGATGCCATATATCATATTCCACCGTATTTATTAGTTAGAAGTGAGTCACTGAATTTGGCCCATAGTGAAGAAGAGAAGAATTATAAGCTCTACTTTTCAAAATCAGTACTTTTTCTGAGGGTGTGGTAGGCACTCTCAACAGGGTGTCATGCTAGAATCCTCCCGCCTTTCTAGCCAGCAGTGATCATGGGTGTGCTCGGTGTGTACAGGCCAACCTGGGAACTGAACCTTGGTTTTCTATATGGATCTAGAATTGTAGAGCCATGTGCTGTCACTGTGCCTTGATGACTGGCCACGCTGTACCTTTACAGGAGAGAATTATCTATCGTCTGGCCTCAGTTTTATTTTAAAAGTGTAACAGTCTACTCTTTAGCCACGATTTATTTTAATTTGCCCAATATGCCCCCCCCCATATTTTACTTATCCCCTTCTAACACCCCTGCAAAGTCTCATTCCACTGCCATATTACCTTGAATCCAGAATCTCATCATTTTCTTTAGCCCAGGTGCAGATGATCCTTCTCAAGGTATAGTTCATTAAGTACGCTTCCTCTGATTCTATTGACCCGTGAACTTAAACAATAAGACTATCTGTCCCGACATACCCAGTAATGGGACAGGCAGAAGATAATTGCTATAGGCGTTCCTGTTAAAAAGTAAAGAAAATTGGGACCAGCAGATGGCATAATGGTAACTTGCTGGACTCCCACATAGTCAGCAGTGGTTCAGATCTCAGACCCAACAGCTTAAAACTCACACTGGGCACATATGTGTGTGTGTGCCCAAAATCCTCAGAGGAGAATGGAGAAGGGATTGTGGCATGGCCATCCCCCCCAAGGGGTGATTTCTAGCTTTCTGTCTCTGTCTCTTCAAGTGAACACATGTACCCTATTGGAAAAAAAAAACCTCTCTAAAAAATTTTTAGAAAAAAATTTTTTAAATGTAGATAAAATCGGGAGACACAAAGGAGTCACTGGTTCAGAGCAATGGTGGAATCATCTAGGCAAACGTTCCGGAGGAAGACTCAGTCCTGCTCAGTCTCCATGGCTCCTGGCTCTGCTGTCTGCGTTCTTAGTGCCACTGTCGGAATCATCCTTTTCTTTTCTTCAAAGGTAGCCTGTCTTTGTAACCACGTTTTTCTCAGCCTGCTTCCTTATAGAAGTTTTTGAGGACCCAAAGTGGTATTTTACATTTATACTGTGTTTGTTCCTTTTTACCCAAGCTTGAAATGTTTCTGCTGGCATCATTCTCTTAAAATTTTTGTGAGCCTACAGTGAATATTGGGGTTTACCCAAATCCATAATCAATAAAGATAAAAATAAAGAATATTAACAATTCATGTTTGTATGTAACAAATTTGTAACCCTTCTATTTAAAATTCTCAGTTCATTTGAGAAGAAAGGAAATCAGGAGAGAAACTAATAATTACAAGATGTAATACTTTTTCATTAAACACTTGCTATGTACCAGGCATTTCTTATATATGTATGATCATTTTTAATCCTTAGAGCAACTAAGCCAAAGAAGTATCACTATCCCCAGTTTACAAATGAATAAATTGAAACTCAGAAACATTCAATAACGTGCTAAAGGTTTTACAGTTTTGTTCAATGGTAAAGTCAGAAATTTTTTTTTTTTTTTGAGAGGTTTTTGCTATAGGGCACGTGCGCTCGCCAGACAGAGAGACAGAAAGCGAGAAATCACAC
>NW_006198558.1:352288-359346 GCF_000334495.1 Tupaia belangeri chinensis | reverse complement strand
TCCTCCATTCTCCTCTCGGGATCTTGGGCACGCACGCACACGCGCCCGGCGTGAGTTTTAAACCACCGGGTCCGTGACGCAAACTGCGGTAGACTACATGGGAGTCCAGCAACATAGTCATTACTCTAACTGCTGGTCCCTGGTAAAGTCAGAATTTAAACTCCAGAGTTTTAACCACTAGGCTGTACCAGTTAGAGTGTTCAGTAACAATGGAAAATTTTCACCTATATATGTCTTATTGCTTCATATATTCTCAGATTTTATTGCTCAACTTAATTCAACCCAACTTAAGAGTTTTCAATCACAAAAGTTTTGGTGTTGATGTAAATGTGTATACTTATATGACATAAATAGCACCTGATGACTTTGAGCTGGAAAATATCAGAGAACAAAGAATTTGTCTACCCCAGACCCCTAAGTATTCATTTTTTCTAAGATTTCACAGCCTTTTGTCACCTTTAAATATTCTAAGGAAACTATTGGAGGACTCAAATGCCAGTGGTAAACTAGCTTAGCTTGAGATTTTGTTAAGGCAAGAGAGAGAACCCACAATTGTTTTGGACCAATGTATGGCTCATAACACATTTCCATGGAAACCCTGTATTGTAATTTACCCACTTTCTCAAAATGAAGTGTCCAGGACAAACTTTTGGGATTTAAGTGAGGCCTCATTAAAGTTTTAAAAAATCCCATTAAATTGAAAACCTAACAGATACCACATTGAATACCATAGTTTTGGGATTTGTTTTGTGTGTGTGTGTGTGTGTGTGTGTGTGTGTGTGTGTGTGTATTTAATAAATCTTGCATGTATAGATTGATGGATATATGAATAGCTGGTGGGACTTGAATCATTAAACATTTGAACGTTGTTTAACAAACTCTACTGAACTTGACTTTTAATATCGAAAACGGCTGGTAGGCTTCCTTAGCTTTACCACTATAGGAAGTAATTTAGACTGTTTGATACAAGTGTGCAATGTTATTCTGAAAACAGGACAACAGGAATGTAGGAGGTATTCACCCAGGCACATGACATACATATTTTAATGACAGGGCAATGTCCAATGCTACAAGATAGAAGATACTTCAAAGATAGAAGAACCTTTAAAATCATATACACTTAAGGATATCACTGTAATTAAGGCCTAAATGTTAACAGGGTGCCTTCAGTAGAAGAGCTGGTCAGAATCACCGTGATCTATCTGGTGACTTTGGACGTTTAAGATGCAACTATCCTTTACTAGCTTCATTCGTATTTTTATTGTATTCCAACTTCAAGAAGAGATACTATTCTAATATTTAGCTTCGTGTTCATTAAAACTTAAATACAAGTGGTGGACCATCCAGAAGAAAATTTGGTTTATTTGGTTTTTTCTCCTTTCAACAGGGCCAGTGGTAATCTATTTCCAAATGAATACATTTCTTAATGGAGAAATTCTAAGTAAGTTTGTTATGCTCCTAATCCCACTTTAGGAGAGATCTAATAACATAATCACAGGGTGCTATGGGAGCAGCAAGTCTGTAATCACTTTTTTCCCTCAATTTTCCTCTCTAGTAATTATTATAAGGTAGAACATCAGAGGTGAATATTTAAAATTAATCTCTGATGTCTCTCATATTTATGGCTATTTTGTTAACTGAGTTTCGTAAGTTAGGCATTACTTAAATCATAAATCATAAGCCCATGTGTATTTGTTTTGTTTTAGAATTAACTGGAACTAATTACATCAGGTCAGATTCGTTTTTATTTTATTATTATTTTTTTTATTATTTTTGGAGAGGAGAGGTTTCTGCTGTAGGGCACATGCACTCACCAGAAAGACAGAGACAGAAAGCGAGAAATCACCCCCAGCAGGGATGGCCACGCCACAATCCCTTCTTCATTCTCCTCTCAGGATCTTGGGTGTGCACACACACACACACACACACACACACACACCCAGCATGACTTTAAACCACTGGGTTCAGGACTCGAACCATGGTGGACTTCATGGGAGTCCAGCGACATAGCCATTACACTGTCTGCTGGTCCCAGGTTCTTTTTTTAAATTGGTCCTCTGTGACTTAAAAAAAAATATTACTGGGGCCAGCAGATGGTATAGTGGTTACATCACTGGACTCCCATATGACCAGTGGCAGCTCAAGTCCTGGCCCTGGTAGCTTGGAAATCACTCCGGGCGCCTGTGCATGCATGCGTAAGGTCCTTGGAGGAGAATGGAGGAAAAGGGATGCACATGGCCATCCCTCCTGGAGGTTGATTTCTCTGTCTGTCTCGTTCTGGTGAGTGCACATGCCCTAAGGCAAAAACCTCTGTTTAAAAAAAAAATACACACACACACACCCCCCCCTATATCTCTCTATATATAGATCTAGATCTATTACCACTTTCTTCAGAAAGTTCTAATCTTGGATATAGATCCTTAAGATCTGTTATTTCAAGTTAATTCTTTTGGTTTATAGTATACATGAAAATGTGTGTACTCTTGGCCAATAAGGATCTCAAATCTTTGACTCTCTAATGTTTTTAGAACACTTATTAATTCAAAGTTTTTAGACCCACTCCCTGAGCACTGGTAGCAAGTTTTATACTAAAAAGATATGAGGTTCACATAAGAATTTTTTTAAGGCACCCCCCTCTATAGCTTAAAACATTTTTTTAATTCACTTTGTGATTTTTTTTAAACATATTTTATGGACCTGTATTTGATGAGAGAGCTATCCAAACTAGAATGCTCTGGGGATATACTAAGTCTTTAAGTAGAGTTGTATTTGAATAGGAGAATTAAATTACTTTTTAAAATTTTACAACATTCAATAAAGATGAATCTCTTATTTTAAAAAAATTATCCTACAAGATGATGGACAGGCCTAATTATGCAGGAAGAATTTATAATATTTCCCATTCATATAATAGACTGATAAAACCATTTTCTAGCTAATAACCTATGAAATAGATGTTTGCTATCATTAACAGTCAAGAGTAAAATTAGATTCTTAACTTTCTTTATATCTAGGAAAATGAAAAGAAATGCTTAACTGACTATTTATTAACTGAGCTCTTCCCTCAGCATTCAGGGAGAATCTAGAAACATGGAAGCCACAGTCCCAGTCATCAGCTAGTATAGTACAGTAGAGTAGGAAGAATAGAGGAATAGTCCCAGTCATGTAACAGGTGTCCCAAGCGCAGTGTAGGAAACTGTTTAGAGTTCAAAGTGTGGTATGGAAGAGGAGAAATATTGTAGAATCCCTCCTAACTGGAGTAATTAGAAATGACTTTTAAGGAGAAGGTAACATTTAAGGCACATGTTGAGTAAAAAGTTTTTTAGTACTTCACTAGGAAGAACAGTAGAAGCCAGTAATTCCATTAGATGAAACAGAATGAGCAAGGATAGAATAACACAAGGTGTGATTAGAGAAGCGACCCTCAGAGGCTCTTACCAGAGCGTGAGGTCATCGGTGGTAGATAAAGCCAAAAAATTATGTAGCAGCAGATTATGGAGATCCTGGAATACCAAGCTATGTTGGCTAAGGTTAGGGGTCAGCACATTTTCTTGTCATTTTTCATTTGAATTCTATACAAAAAGGAAAAAAGAAAAAAACAGTAAGTGTACTTATTTGTTTACAGTGCTTGTTTTGGATCTGGGTTCAAATCTTGTTTCACCTCCCTACCACTTACTAGCCGTATGACATTAGGAGACTCACAAAACTGCAGCTTCAGTTTCCTTGTTGGTAAAGTGGGGGAAATACCTCGCACAGTTGTGAAAATTAGATGAAGGAGTACAAAAGCCTGAAACGCGGCACCTAGCACTAAGTGGCAACTATTTGTGTGGAAACTACAATTTATACATAAGTTGCTAAGTTACAACACATTATGCTTTCAGTAACATTTTGAAGATATAGTCATAATTACTTTGACTATATTTTTGGTTTCAAAGATCTTAAAGACTCTCTCACTCTGATGGCACTCTGGCTTACTCATATTCTTAACAAATGTAACAGCCTTCCCTACTCTCCTGAGCGCTTCTGTATCTGAGAAAAAAGACACAGTTTATGCTTTGGTTTTGTGCGTATTTTATTTGATCTTTTAACCTGACTGTTCTCTAGTGGAAACTCTGGAGAACTGTTGGCTAACCTGACTGGAAGCCTGGCACGTGGCTGCAACATTGTGGGTGTGAGTTAGCTCCCATTATGCCTAATTGCAAGAGAGCAAATACTTAGTTTAATATTTGAGGATTATCATAATCTGCTGTTTTATCATTTTAACAAATTTACCTACCATTGGGGCCAGCAGGTGGTATAGTGGTTATAGTGCTGGACTCCCACATGGCAGACAGCGATTCGAGTCCCAGACCTGGTGGCTTAAAACTCACACTGGGCGTGCATGCATGCATTCCTATAATCCTGAGAGGAGAATGGAGGAGAAGGGAATGTGGTGTGGCCATCCCAGCGGGAGGGGGGGCGATTTCTCACTTTCTGTCTCTCTGTCTCTCTGTCTCTCTCTGTCTTTCTGGTGAGCGCATAAGCCCTATAGCAAAAACCTCTCAAAAAATTTTTTTTAAAAATTCAAATCACACTTAAAGTGTGACACAAGAAATTAAGAGATTATTGAAGAATTAAGATGTTTTAAGAATAAACAAGGTCGGGACCAGCAGTTAGCGTAATGGCTATGTCGCTGGACTCCCATGTAGTCAACCACGGTTTAAGTCCCGGGCTTGGAGACTTAAACTCATGCCAGGCACGTGTGCGTGCCCAAGATCTCAAGAGGAGAATGGAGGAGAAGGGACTGTGGCGTGGCCATCCCCGCTAGCAGGTGATTTCTCACTTTCTAGCTTTCTGTCTGCCTCTGTCTTTCTGGTGAGCGCATGCGCCCTATAGCAAAAACCTCTCCAAAAAGAAAAAAAAAGAATAAACAAGGTCTAGGGTGCCCGGTTGAAGTAGGCCAGATTATGCCATGTCGGAAGGGAAAATTATGCTTTATTGTGACACAAACGACATCTTGTAGCTCGTAGTAAGGCTTTGTCACTTTGTTCCACTTCTCAGGTATCTCTTTACAAGTGACTAGGATGCATCTGTACCAAGTAAAAATTGAAGCCATAGTAAAATAAGCCTTAGGCTCTTCCTTAACCTCTGTATCCGTGAACAGCCATGTTCCCTGGTATTGTATTTCTCTTGCCTGAAGTATCCTTGCTATTCCTTCCAAAACCAGATTTAAGCCACTTGTTCCTGCGAAGAAAAACAACTAGACAAAAAAATTCCTGATCGGGAATTCTGTATTGTTCTTAGCATACTCCTGTTACTAGGAGTAATTCTTTACTCCTCAGTTGCTTACTTGCCAAGTAGTTGGAAAAGGATAATCAGTTTAAGAAAAGTTTCAAATCAATTGTCTCTTATTAGCATCTTTAAAATGTCATATGAAGGCCTTAGAAATTGCCCGGCTTGTTACTGTAGCTGGAGAATTCTTCGATCTTACTCATCAGCCTGCCGAACTGTACCCTTCTCAGAGACATAGATACCATCCAAGAATTTTCTTATATCCTTATTTTTAACTGTCGTGGCTTGCTGTGTCAAAGCAGTTGAATTTCAAACAAGTTCAATGTCGTTGCCTTCAAGGATCAACTCATCTTTCTGGGCTTGAGATACTGAACAAGCAACAACCTGGCCTCATTCGAACCCTCCAGATGTATTTTTCACCCAAGGAATTTTGGATTTCAACAAGAGACCCATTCTCCTGAATAACCACGTTGATGGGGAAATGAGCAGACACAGACTTCACCTTGTAGTGGAATCCCAGTGTAACCCCCTCGATCATGTTCTGTATGTGACCACAGATAGTGCGAACAGTCGCCAGCTCCTTTCTGTTTCTCCACCATTTATCAACTCGCAGCCTCTTCTTCCCAAGGAGGCTAAGCTCGACATTGATGTGGTTGAAGTCCCTCCACAGGGCTCCTCGGGGGTCCTTCATGATAATGGTGCCTTCAGGGTGATGTCGTTCTCGGGAATGTCGACCATCTGGTTGCTGAGAATGGTCTTCATCCTTGTCATAGGTGCTGCAAAGAGCTAAAAAAAATTTTTTTAAGAAAGATTTTTGCTATTGAGAAATCACCCCCCAGATGTGATGGCCATGTGACAGTTCCCTTCTCCTTTGTTCTCCTCTCAGGATTTTGGCCATGCCTGCACATGTGCCTGGCCATGCACATGATCCTGGCATGAGTTTCAAGCCACCAAGCCTGGGACTTGAATCATCATCACCCATGTGGGAGTCCAGTGCCACAACCACTATGCTACCTGCTGGCCCCATAAATGTTTATTTTTAAAAATTAAAATCTTTTGCACTAAAGGAATTCTTATTTGTTAAAGCACTGTCAACTATCAGGTCATTGGGAAAGCCATGATGCATTTTTGCATAGGAGAACACAGCCAAATACGTCATGACTTTCCACACAAGCTGTTATTTAGAAAGGTTGGGAGAGTTCATTTATTTTGAAAATTGTTTTTATCAGTACTGCGTAGAAGCTATTCACCAACTTTGAAAGGGGGCATTTGTAGTTGTCTTCTTATTCCAAATTAATTTCAAAAGGGCATAAAGGGAACCAGCAGTTAGCGTAATGGCTATGTCGCTGGACTCCCATGTAGTTGACTGCGGTTTGAGTCCCGGACCCGGTGGCTTAAAACTCATGCCGGGCGCGTGTGCGTGTGTGCTCAAGATCCCAAGAGGAGAATGGAGGAGGAGGGATTGCGGCATGACCATCCCCCCTGGGGGGTGATTTCTCGCTTTCTGTCTCTATGTCTCTGTCTGGCGAGCACACGCGCCCTATAGTGAAAATACCTCTCCAAAAAAAAAAAAAAAGGGCATAAATACCCCTCAGTGGCACCAGAAATAGCCTAAAGCGTTAGGATACATACACCGTGCTGTGGGCATTCGGCAGTGGAAAGAGCATTCTTACCAGTGACAGCCAAACGCCTTTGCCCATGTCCTTGCCGCTGACATCACTCCATGCGTGATCCTGAACAGGAATTCAGCCTTTCTTAATCAGCTTCCTCGCCCCATCCAGCAGGAA
>NW_006198558.1:346966-352256 GCF_000334495.1 Tupaia belangeri chinensis | reverse complement strand
GGAATTTCTCATCAGCTGAGTAAATGATAGTTATCCTCTTGAGCAACTGGTTGGCTTTTAATCTTAAAACCGTAATAAATCATACTGAGCAGGTCATCTTGACTCATGTCAGCTACCAGAGAGTTCAAAGAAAAGTTAGCCCCTTCCTGGCCAAGGCACTCACTTCTATGGCTCCCACGTGTGTCTTAGCCTCCTTCCTTGCTCTGCTCGCCCTCCCTATGCTTGTTTTCTCTTTAGCTTGTTTTTCTTATGTATGTTTATTTCGATGTGATTTGAATTTATGGAAACTGCTTTAAATTCTTTCTGGAAGAACATGAGACAGAGCATTCAGTAAAACAGATAATGCCTATTTCTTGTAGCTTTTGTAATATATGTAATAAATAATACACAAAATAGGTTTGGTTTTTTTTTTTGTTTTTTTTGAGAGGTTTTTGCTATAGGGTATGTGCACTCTCCAGACAGAGACAGAGAGACAGAAAGCGAGAAATCACCCCCCCAGGGGGGATGGCCACACTGCAGTCCCTTCTCCTCCATTCTTCTCTTGGGATCTTGGGCACACATGCACACGTGCATAACGTGAGTTTTAAGCCACCGGGTCTGGGATGCCAACCGTGGTTGACTATATGGGAGTCCAGGGACATAGCCATTACGCTAACTGCTGGTCCCAATAGGTATTTTTTTAATATCAGATCAAAAGAAATATATTAGTTATAGGTGCTTTGTCTTTCTTTTTTTTTTAACTATAGGGTACATGCACTCACTGGAGATGGAAAGAGAGAGAGAAGTGAGAAGTCACCTTAGGGTGATAACCACAGTACAATCTCTTCTCCATTCTCCTCTCTGGATTTTGGGCGCACATGCTCTGTGTGTTTTTCAAGCCATTGGGTTCAGGACTCAGACCACATAGTCAGCCAGCCACCTTAACCACTTTGCCACTGGCTGGCCCAGTTATCGCTGCTTCAAACTGAAGAAAAGTTTAAATAGTTTAGTTTTGAGGAAAGACACCAATAGTTTCAGGGCAGATTGGCCCATAACTATCTGTTCACAAGTTTTCTGTAGCTTATATAAAGATAAGTGAGAATATCTGGAAGACTCTTTTTCATTCTTAAACATGGTAAAATACTCTTATTACTCATTTGTGTGAAGGCATCCATCTGTCTTATGTACACCTCATCGCCATTTTATATTCACAGGTCTTAGTCTCAATGGAGCTTTCTGATAAATGTTATGTCTTTGTAAAGGATAGCATGTAGGGCAGTTTCTCTGCTTTAAATCACATTTAAACAAGCTAGATATTGTCAGTGGATTTCAATTATTTTGATTTTTATAGCTGCACTAGTCATTTACACTTAACAGGCCTTGAATTTGAAAAAATATGTGTCTATGTATATACATATATAAACACATACATACACATATACATATATATATACATATATAAATATATATATATACACACACACACACACACGTATGTATTTAACTGGTGCAAACTGATCCATGAATTCAGAATTCAAATATTATCACAGTATTTTATTAATCATCAAAACCTGCCTTATTAGCAAAAAAACATAGCTTCTTCCTCTTAGAATATCTGCTTTCCCATGAATTATCCCAAGAACTGCAGTGGCTTATACAGTCCAAACGAATCATTCAGTTGCTTCTATTTTCAAGTGAAACATGTACGTGTGTCTGCGTATGTAAGAGAGATCACAAATGTCTGTTCCACCCACCGCAGCCACTACCACATGGTAGTGGTGATAAAAACAAGTCTTCGCACTGCCCGACAGGAGCTGCAGATCCACTGTGGACCCAGATACCATGTAGGCCCCCCGGTACATTGGGGAAGGATGGCCCCCTTCCTGTGTTGTTTGATGAGAGTATTCCCTGGTGCCCTGTGGTTGAGCTCCCAGATTACAGCTACTAGAACCTGCTCTCTCAGTTCTCACCACATATGTCTCTCAACTTTTGTTCTAAGAGCAATACAGAGTCGGGACTGGTCCTGTCATTTACCACCTCATAGACTTAGAACCATATTTCTACTCACCATCATGGTCTATTCTATGTCATTATTTTGAAAAAGAAAGTCCCTGGACCTCTGGATAACTAACCCATCCTCTAAGCAAGGCTACCTCCGAGCAGGGAGTCCAGGAGATCTTGTTTCTGCTCTTATGAAGAAGACTAATGTCAGTGACTCAGAAGAGCTTCAATTTTCTAAGGGTGACTTCTTAGTGATTTCTAAAGTGTTCATGCCCGTCCTTCTGGAGGCAGTGATTTCAAAATAATCTCTTATCTTCTCCCTCTTAGGTGAGAGAGGACCCAAAAGTGGAAATTTAACTTCTCACAGGGACATCTGGTTATACATGTAACTAATCTCAAATGAAAGAGCAAGGTTTAAGTGGTTTATATTGCATAAACCTTCATGTTTAAAATAACTGAAATAGATATGATTGAGAGAATAAACGATGAACTTAGTAAGTTGGTTATGTGTGATGGAAGGCTAAAGCCAACTATTTCAACTGATGTGAAGGATTGAGAGGACTCTCAAATGATGAATCATAATAGCACCTTGAGGTTACTAGTATGCTCTTAATGTTCAGGGTTTTGGTTTATATAACACTGTTTCTGCTACCTCCCCACCGATCCCCTCAAAATAAAGTACAACAGAAGTCCATAATGGGAACATATGGAATCAACGCTGGAAAAAAGTATCATTTCATTAGCATAGTGTTATAGAAAGGGAGTAATTAGTCCTAGCTCAGTTGATTAGTTTGCTTTCAGAGTTTATGGAGCTGAGGAAGTCATGAAATGGAAACCATGATTTGGTATGTCTTAGTGAAAACTTTTACCGTGAGCCACTTGGCATTAGCAGTGGCACCTCATTTGAATACGGACTTTGACCTGATAGAGATGATAAAGCTGCTAAGCAAGGAGTGGGTCTCTTTGCTTCGCCTTACACTTGGTGTTCAAGTTGCTTATTTTTCAGAGTTCTTCATTTATACGTGTTTACTGTGGGTACTGTTATAATTTCTCATTTTCTTTTAAATTAAGAATGCCTAATGATTTTTTACTCTTGTAAAAGCAAGCTGCTTCTTTTAGTGTTTTAATTTTATTAGTGTGAGTCTTATATTTGTTTCTAAACAATGTAGATAAAAGCTATTCAAAAAAGAGGTGGAGAAAAGATTCCTTTTATCAGAGCAAGTTAGTTTGAGTCACTCTGACTGAGTTAGTTCTATGTACTTAGAGGTTATTTTTGTGTTTTACAGGCCTTTCGGGAGGACCTGGAATGCCTTATTCAAGAACAGATGAAAAAAGGCCACAACCCAACTGGATTACTGGCATTACAGCAGATTGCAGATTACGTCATGACCAATTCTTTCTCGGGCTTTTCTTCACCTCCCCTCAGTATGTCAGTTTTGGAGTTTTTTTAAAGTTATAATTTTTTCTCTACTTTCTAAAGTTGCAAATCATACTCTATTCAGATTCAGTTCTTGAGATTATAACATCTCATACTCAGAGTCAAACATAATGTTACTTTTCCATATCAGCCAGGCATTTACTGGACCTTGTGAGACTTTACAATATAGTGTGAAACATGGTCCTTGTGTATTTTCAGTTAAAGAGATATACCAGGGTTGCACAAAGTATTGATATTACAAGATAACTACAAGGGAGAAAACTATAAAGCAGTTCATAAGAAATTGTCTAATGACCTTTTTTGTGATGGGCTCAGAGTTGGAATTGATTAGTAACTACAAGAGACTAAGAAAACTTTGTGGAAGAACAGGGGCCTGAACTCACTAGGCTTTAAAGGATCTAGTTTGAACTTACTATAAAAGAAGGGCTAGAACGTTCTATTCATTCAAAAGCTCTTTAGCAAGATCACCAATCTGGCGAGCTGAACATTGTAAGGGTACCGAGAATCATGAGGTCTGAAGCTCCATTACTTTACAGCTCAGCCATGAGAGATCAGTGTAATGCAGGGGCAGGTTCAGAGGACCAGAGGCTCCTTCAGGTCAGACCCAAGGGACAAGGGACTGGATGGTTTTTTTCATTGTTCCTTCCACTCTCCTTCCCTCACTTTTCATTGTTAAGTTATACATGAGATTTTAATGAATTCAAATATTTTTCAAAAAGGGGGCGCCATAAAAAGAGGGTGGGGAGGGTGGAGCAGAAGGCCAAGCGCACGCTGCTCTGTCTGACAAAGGCAGATCCTGCGAAAATGAGTTAACGGTGATGGGAATTGACTGTGGGGAGGAAACATTATATACCTCAGTCTAATAACACTGATAAGATTCTAGGCAGATTAATTAAATGATAAAAATGAAACCATGAAAAAGGCGCCAGTGTGATCTTGGTGTTGGGAAGGACTTCCTGTATCCAGACGAAGGACAGAAGCCCTCAAAGCTGGGCAGAATGGATGGTACCGAACTGTCTCAAGTCACTCCTTCCACAGGCGTTTCCTGAGTACCGCCCCCCACCCCACAACGTGCCAGATGCCAGTCTAAAATTAGATGAACAACTCTAAGAACAACAAGAAGGTGCTTAAATTCTCCAAGCTGGAACCAAGTTTCAGGCCAGGCAGAAAGGCCGTGGCTGCATGGCAAAGTGACCAGTGAGGGTTCCCCAGGCTTTCACTGGAGGAGGGCTTCCCAGGACAGAGCACAGAGTGGCAGACATGTCCAGTGTGCCTGAGAGGGGCATTCATTCATAAACCCCGTGCCAAAACCTGCACGAGTTGGACACGAACAAAACCCACCACGGACTGCCCAGCTGTGAGGATTTCACAAGACAGATTGGCAGGTTGGGCCAGAAGCACATACGGGGGACCATGCTCAGCCAAGTAGGGCATTGGAGGAATGTGAGGATGGCACCAGGACAGCCTCATTGCCATCCAGAGAGACACAAAGCAAGACCACGGGCTGTGCTGGCACCACGCTGGGGGCCACGGGACAGCACTGGGGACTTGCACAGCTGTGGGCCCCACACATGCTCGGGCCTTGCTAGCGAGCAGCCTTTTTGCGAGACACTCAAAGCCTCCCTCGTTGTCCGCCTTGCTACACACATGCTCGGGCCTTGCTAGCGAGCAGCCTTTTGCGAGACACTCAAAGCCTCCCTCGTCCGCCTTGCTACACGTTGGAATTCATCTCAGGGACAGAGTTAAGGATGTGAAGAAAGACAGAGGCCCAGCAGCGTCATTTATGATCCTGGGAAACCAGACCCAGCCCACCTTCGTCTCTGCCGCAAGAAGGCGCACACAGGATGGGACAGTGCGTATTTCATTTAGCCA